>NC_056562.1:4584288-4771352 GCF_013358625.1 Macadamia integrifolia | reverse complement strand
TATGAAATCTTTTTTCAAATTATGGGGGTTACAGGAAGTTATGAATATTTTTAGGGATGGTATAAGAAAAAATTCCAAAAACAAATCCAAAAACAAAAAAAAAAAAAACTTCATGACTGTCCAATGGGGGACAAGTTGAACTATCAGTCTAGAACAGATCAATATTAAGGTTAGAGGAAGGTGTTAGGCACCCCAGTCTACCCAGTTAATCTGGTCTTTCTATTAATTGGCCAATTTAAATATAACATACTAATGGAGATTAAAGTACCCAAAAAAAAAAAATGTTAGGGTTGAGGATGGATACCCAGCATACTTAGCTACAAGACAAAGATTAGCATATACAAAATTTAAAAGGGAGACAAAAGGATATTAAGACCAAAGAAAGAAAATATACATTAATACATGTGAACATTGATGAAACTAAATTATATGCATACAAAATATAAACATGTTTACCAGGGTAGCCCAAAGCAAAATCATAGTAATTCATGCAAGTGTATCATAACATAGCTTATGGTTACAACATACAAAATATATTCATTAAGAAAATCATGATGGCATAAGAGAGAGAAGCCGAAGCACGATCATGCAAGACACATGGAATATAAGTGTAAAAAGCATTAAGGACATATATAGAAGGAAAATATAAACAACAATGCATTAATGAACCCTCCTAAATGACATATACAAGACAAATAATACATAATATAGGTGTGTGCAACCTCTACCTAAAGATGTAGGATCACACACATACCTTGCTCATGCACCTCCAAGATATTTGGTAGCAGGCGGTATATCACCAGAATTTCATTTTCTTATCATGAAAGAAGTTTTAAAATACCACTTTTCGTAATTCACTTGTTTTTGTCTCCCAAAATTATTGAATCAAAGACCTTTTTTATGTTGCTTTTAGCAAAATAAATGAGTGAGAGAACACTCATTTAAAAAATGAAGGAGAATGAAGATTTATATATTCAAATAGGAAATACGTACAAGGATAGGATTTCATATAGGCTATGTTTGGTTGCAAGGGGAATTAAAGGGAAGAGAAGTGATAAAAAATAAATATATGTAATCATTACCCCATATGACTATATAGTTACTTCAAATCATTCCATATTTGGTTATAAATTTCACTTTACATCCAAAACCTTTTACTATAACATGTAAAATAAAAATTACATATAAAATGTATTATTACCAAATATGGTTACAAAAATCAAGTAGTTTATATATTCACATGAATCACATGGGGTAATGATTATAAACATTCATTTTTTAAGTATGAAAATTTTACTTCCCTTCCTTTTAAATTTTCCTTGCAAACAAACGGAGTCATAAGGAAGGCTCACATATGCTATCACAATGCCATCTATTGAGTATTTATCGTAGTCCAGAGTGGCTTCTGTCTGACATTGAACAAGCTTGTTCTCTTAGAGAACAACAACTAGTTTTATTGGGACAATCGTTCTTTACATGCCATCCAAAATTTATTGGACATCGGCGACAACTAGTTTTATGTGTTTTTTTTTTTTTTTTTTTATTCCTCTTAGAGAAACACATTTTTATGTCCTTTTGGACAAGTGTTTCCAAGGGGAGGACGTCTCTGACACCCTAGAATATGATTCTAGGTGTCATTCTTCATCTCTCACTCTCTCTTCTTTTGTGTATATGTACATTTAAGGAGCACACTTGTGCTTTTCCTTTGTTTTACCATTCCAAGTCTTCTTTGAGTTTGAACACAACTTTGTATTATTTAAATTAAAGCAGGCATAATAGGGGAATCCACTACTATAACAACAACTGTCTAGTGCAGTTGGTGAGTTGTGGTGTGCAAAAATCCCATGCTCATCAAGAGATCTCGAGTTCGAGTCTTCTGGCTATTACCAACTTCCCTCCCTACCTATCAAAAAAAAAAAAGAATCCACTACCATTCCTGGAAGCCAAATGGTTGTTTTATCTTAGAGATCCATGCATCCGCATTTGTCAGTTGTACCATTGGGTGTCTATGGCCTTTATGATAGCATCAAGTGGCATGACTAGGACCACATCCACTATTGACGAACTAAAAATTGCAGCACTATCAAGTTCGTTGTTACAGAACCCACACAAAGACTTCGGATTGATTATTTCACATTGTTGTGGATAAGTATTGGTTCTCTATTTATATGTAATTACATATCGTTTTTAAAACAAAAAATTATTATATGAATCTATCTGAAAAGTCTAAAACAAAACTAACACTCCCAAAGGGACAATGTGCCCATAAATCGAACAAGTTAATTCCCAATGTAGAGTTAACTACAGTTGAAGCCAACGAAGGCCCAAAAAGGCATTCAAAGCACACCCAAGTAGGTGTGGAGGATCCAACTATCAATTATTCTCCCCAACCTAGGAAATTCAAACCAGGATCATTTTGCATTTCAGTGAGGTTTAAACCCTCAAAAGAGTCCACAAGATAACCACAACCCATATCAATTCATCAACCAAATAATTTGTTGGAGACAGTAGAGCTCTGAGCAAGCCCCTTTAGGATAATACAACAAACATCCTTCAACAAATAGCATCAAGCATCTAAATTGAAGTCTTTACCCCCCCCCCCCAAAAAAAATCTAAATTGAAGTCCAGTACCTACCTATAGTAAAAACCTAAATGACTTGTTTATATCTTCTGGCCTTAAGGAGGAAAATATTTGGTTAATATCACAAGGAACTTTATTAGCCTACTGCCTATGGTGTGCAAGGAACAAACACATCAGCAATGGAACCCTTACCTTGTCCCTAGATTGTTTAACCTTGTGGAGTAAGGAATATGTCATTTGAGGTAAACATTCGACGCATATTTTGACCTCCAACCCTAACGACAGAAAACATATTAGCATCTCTTCATTTTTCACCCTTTCATACCTCTAGTCTTGGTGCTGGTTTGGACAGAAAATGGCATTCTGCTCTATAAGAATATGTTATAGAAGTTTTAAAATATCATCTAGTCATTCTGGTTGTGTGCAATTCTTTTCATGTCAAGTGCAACTCAAATCTCTGCTTGAGTCCGCTCCGAGCAATGTATCCACACTCTTGAAGCCGATTTGATATGGTACAAAAGAAGCATCTCACGAGAGCGTTAGTCCTTTCCTATCGGACTATTTGGTGTAAGATTTCCAATTATGTGGGCTAGCATAGTCCAAAGTTTGTTTTCACAAACGGTTTAGTGGTGTTGACTACAGATGGAGTAAGCAAAAAGGAAACCTTAATTTCATTGCAGCATTGGTCCCTATTCTCACCCCTATAAATAGTTATCACTGGCCCATTATGTGAATGACAAGAAAACCAAAAGTAAAAGGGGAAAGTGGGTAAATCAGACCAACAACGACGTCCGTGTTGCAATGAGAGATTGTTCTACTTCAATCGTGGATTCAAGTATGCGTTCATGTATCCATAGTAATTACATTGCATGCTTATCTGATCTCCATGCGATGTATTGCGCATATATTTTTCTAGCATTTGGAAGTAGTGAAAATTTACATTTAAGACTTAAACATTGTTTTCCACTTTATTTGGCATTTACTATCTGTTTAAGATTTTGGATGAATGTTACATGCTTGGGGGTCATGCATGAACCTATTTGTTTCTCTCTTCCCCTATTTTATCTACTTTAGTACGCATCAAGTGGCTTCAATACTCCCCCCCACCAATTCAAGAGAAGGAATGCTTTATCCACATCCTCAAGCTGTTCAGATCAGAGGATTCGCAAGCACTGCCCACAAAGGCAATTTGGGAAAACCTTTGAAGCTATGCAACAATAATTTCTTACATTCAACTTTGAGGTCAAGGCTCTTTTTTAAGGGGAAATAAATGTTACGTGGTCAAGGACCATGCATGTATGTATGTGGGAGTCCTATGAAGATCTATAGGAATAATGGTTCAATTCACAAGAGTTGTAAGGAGTTAAAATTGGTTTGAAGTTGTGCGGTCATGCTATGTGTGGGTGTAATTGGTAGGTAGTTATTTATTTATTATTTAAAAAATAGATATTTTCTATAAATTGGGAACATCGTCATAGAAAGGGGTGGATAGACTTTGATTGATCTGGGTACTTACAATTTCTCTCTTAAAAATGGAGATCATGACTCATGTCTTTCCCCATAAAGCCCATAGTTAGCAAATTCGGATTCGGGAATTATTCGGGCGGAGGATTATTCGGAATAATTCGGTTGATTAATTTAAGGATTCGGTCAAAAAAGCGGTCAAAAAAGCTTATTGGGTTTTTTTTTTTTTTTTTTTTTTTTTTAAACACTGTTTAAGTGGACCGAATAATTCGGTTTGATTCGGATTCAGCCCGAATTATTCGCGTTTTATATTCACTTTTGAAAAAATCGCGGGTTTTACCGAATTTTATTTTTAATTCGGATTCGGTCAGAATTTTTGATAAAATTCAGAAAAATTCGGTTCGGCCGAATAACTCGTGAATTATTCGGCCGAATTGATAACACTGATAAAGCCAAGAGGTGACGTTTCCTCTATAAAGCCGAATTATCTTATTAGTTTACCCTATTTTAATTCTCTAGTCTTATTTTTTTTCCTACTCTCTCTCTCTCTCTCTCTCTCTCTCTCTCTCTCTCTCATATGAAAGTACGATTTCCATCAATTTCTTTTGGATCCAATAGACAAGACCAATGTTATCAATTCGGCCGAATAATTCGCGAATTATTCGGCCGAACCGAATTTTTCCGAATTTTATCAAAAATTCTGACCGAATCCGAATTAAAAATAAAATTCGGTAAAATTCGCGATTTTTTCAAAAGTGAATATAAAACGTGAATAATTAGGACCGAATCCGAATTAAACCGAATTATTTGGTCCACTTAAACAGTATTTAAAAAACAAAAAAAAAAAACCAAAAACAAAAACAAAAACAAAAAAAAAACCCAATAAGCTTTTTTGACCGCTTTTTTGACCGAATCCTTAAATTAATCGACCGAATTATTCTGAATAATTCTCCACTCGAATAATTCCCGAATCCGAATTTGCTAACTATGGACTGGACCAGCATTGGATAATAATAGCCTTACACGCAAACTCCCATATTATTGTCCTTCCTTGGTTATTGGTATCTTTCTCCTTCCTCTTTTTTTTTTTTTTTTTTTTTTTTTTTTTTTTTTTTTTTTTTTTTTTTTTTTTTTTTTTTTTTTTTCTTCTCTTGATAGAAGAAAACTTATATTACAAAAGCAGGACAAAAAAATGTGAGGAAAGAAAGTTATACAATCATCCAAAGACAATAATGAAGGTACGGAGGGGGGTGGGGAGTTATCCCAAATTATAAAAAGACTTCGAAGATCCAAAAGAAGCTAAAGCATCAGCCACTTAATTATCTTGCCCGTAAACATGTATGAAGATAACTGAATGGAGTTGCGAGGCCAATCTACAGCAATCATCAAGAATTGCTAATATTCGCCAAGGAGTAATAGAAGCAATCCATCTCAATAAAAAAATAACTCCTAAATTATCACTTTCTAGAATGAGATGAATGAAATTTTTGGAGACTGCAATAAAAGGAGTTTGTTGAATTGTGAGAGCTTCAGCCACGTAAGCAAATGAGATGCCAATGAATTCAGTCTTTTTTGCATATTCATTTCCCATTAAAATGTGTACAAATATCTGCATTTATACAACCTTGGATTACATTGATCTCAATGATAGTGGCTGCAATCCTTTAAAATGTATGTTATCTTTCCTTTTCTTTTTTTTCCTTCTTTTTTTACTTTTCTTTTCTTTCTTTCTTTCTTTCTTTCTTTTTTTCTTTTTTTTCTTTTTTTTCTTTTTTTTCTTTTTTTTCTTTTTTTTCTTTTTTTTTTTTTTTTTTTTTTTTTTTTGGCCTTTTTGTTCCTTCTAATAAATTAACCATCCTGTACATGAATCAATGTGGAAACAGGTGCAGATGAGAAAATGTATCTACTTATCGTTGTCTTTCCAAAGAATAAGGGGAAAAATATATAACTGAAGTATCACCAACCATTGAAGATCAATTAATAGAAGGCAAGATGGGGTTCATGCCAAGTCCATTCCCACCAAAAGTTCCAGGCTCAGCATGCTTTACTCTTCCAAAGTGTCGGATATGACGCAAAAGCCTGGCCAGAAAAGTGTTATGGCATATGGTAGAACTATCACACACAACCGCTACATGCTTGCGTGCTCTGGTTATAGCAACATTCATTCGCCTGCTATCACCAAGGAATCCAACAGCTCCCAGTGTGTTTGACCGGACCTGCATAATAAGAAACATACGTCATAGGCCTTTAAACATCATGAACTCAACGATGATCTGTCCATAATGGGCTCCTGTTAGGACTTGAAATATCAACACCGTAAGTGCCAGAAGAAAATCATATGCATGAATGTAATTATTCCATTAAGAGAATATAGACCCTTGAGATAATTATAATTAGGTTGTTACAGTCATTTTCCATTTACTTGAGTTCTAAGACCCTAGCATCCAAATCAAGCATAGAGGTTGAAGGAAAATAAAAATGTTAAAACTAGATTAGCATGTTGCTTTAGGTATTTACAGGGAAGTTTGCAATTTCAGGTTACTAAGACAAATATTCTCTTCTAAGAGGTTCCTACGTAAAAAAAATACTTGGATAACTGACAGCGACTAATCTTCCAGCAGAGGAAGGATTCTAAGATTTTCTGGATACTAAAAACAAGCAATAGGATCAATTGTTCAACATTTTCTCCACCATCATGATATAGACAACTGAAAACTAATTGGAGCATATGAGACATACCATTGATATAACTACTGCATCAGCCTCTCGACCTTGAAAGCTGTCAATAGTTGCAACCTCAACACCAGCAGCCACTGGATATTCATCAAGCTTATCCCTTAGGAGTTGAACCTGAGCAACATAGGGAGATTGCACTGTAATGGTGTTCGGTCTAACTCCTGCATATAAGTTTGAAATGAGAATGCATTAAAATCAGGAGAACAAAAAACTTGGTCAGTGTGCAAACTTTCACTAAAGTTATAAAGCGCAAGTCAAATGCCAAGAGAATGTGATGATACTTTCAGGCAGATAAAAACCACACAAAGTTGTTGTATGACAGAAAATTCAAAGATCATGTCCGCGGAGTCATTGTTTATCCAAGGCATGGCTTGACCAGAAAACAAGTCATGAGATAGCTCTGGATAGGATACGAGGTCTTTATTGAAGCTTTTGACTTAAGGAATGTGTCAGAAGACATTATGACGGTGTGGACTGACATTGATTGTAGATCTAACTAAAACAATGACACAATTTGTGGAAGTGAAGAAAAGCTACAGTAACATGGTCAAGCAATTAAGTCAGAAGATATCCATCTTTGTTAAGATGAATCTATTGCCCAAGGTGGTGCCAAGTTGTGTTAGTTGACATTCACTGTGACTAACATGCTTGTCTCGAGAAATGCGAGATATTGAGTTCACCACAAGCCCCCTCCCTTGGCTCTCCTCTCCGTCATGATCTAGCTTCCCCCCCCCCCTCCAACCCTTCACCCTCTCTCCCTGCTTCCAAAACCTGGTCTTGTCTAGACCCCTCAGCTTCCACCTCCCAGCTCTAAAGATGATCTTTCGCTCCATTACATCCCCCCTTTCCGTTCTTGTGATAAAAATAAAAAAATGGTAGGCTTTTGGCAGCCTTTCTCCTATGAAATCTCCAAATGGAGATTCTGCTTTGTTGAACACTTTTGTTACATTCCCAAATTCCTGTAATCAAACCAGTAAAACCAGAAAAAGAGAGAAAGAAAAGGAAGAGAGAGAGAAAGAGGAAGGAGAAACCACAGAGAGCCTCAAAGTGAGAGCAGCCTGTGATCAGTCCAGAATGAGGCTGATCGCAGGTTATTATATAAGAGTAATAATATGTGTACAAAGTCAAGACCGCCCCCAATACATAAGAACAAAACCCTAACAGCATATAGGGACCCGATAGGACTGAATTACCCCTATCGGGTCCAGAGGAAGGCACTAATCCCGATATTGGGATTAGCCCTTCTTGACACTCCCCCTTAAGTTGGAGCATATACATCACCCATGCTCAACTTGGTACAACCACTACGAAAGCTAGGAGTAAACAAAGACTTTGTAAACATGTCAGTTAACTGATCGGTTAAAGGAACAAACGGAGTCTCAATCAGCTTCTTCAGAACAGCATCACGAACAAAAAGACAGTCCACTTCTATGTGTTTGGTCCTCTCATGGAAGACCGGGTTACTAGCAATGTAAACTGCAGCTTGGTTGTCACAATACATCTTCATTGGCTTGGTCATTGAAAATCCCAACTCCAAGAGTAAAGACCGCCACATCAACTCAGCCGTGGTATGAGCCATAACTCTGTACTCAGCCTCTGCACTAGACCAGGCAATAGTAGTTTGCTTCTTGCTACGCCAAGTAATGAGATTCCCTCCAACAAAGGTACAGTACCCAATAATAGATCTCCGATCACTAGCAGAGCCAGCCCAATCAGCATCAAAGTAGCCAATGAGATCCATATGCCGATTACAACGGTAAATCAATCCTTTTTCCAGGAGCACCTTTCAGATAACGAAGAACACGGACAGCAGCATCCCAATGTGCTTTCTGAGGAGACTGCATGAACTGACTAAGAACTCCTACAGCATAAGAAATGTCAGGGCGAGTCACAGTCAGGTAAATCAGCTTACCAATCAAACTCATGTAATGATGCACATCCTGAAATGGTTCACCATCATCAACACCGAACTTTTGGTGAGGATCCATAGGAATATCAACAGGTCTGGAAGCAAGCATCCCAGTATCAGATAGAAGATCCACAACATACTTTCTTTGAGACAGACTGATCCCTTTCTTGCAGCAGATCACCTCAATCCTGAGAAAATAATGGAGATGACCAAGATCCTTGGTCTGAAAATGGCGCTGGAGATGAACCTTTACTTCAGAAATACCTGCCTCATCATTGCCAGTAAGAATAATGTCATCAACATATACCACCAAGACCACCAGCTTGTCACCTCTGCGACGAACAAAAACTGAATGATCAGAATAACACTGAGAAAAACCACACGTGACAATGGTGGCACTGAACTTGTCAAACCATGCTCGAGGGGACTGTTTTAAGTCCATAAATAGCCGTGTGCAAGCGACACACATGACCTGTATTCTCCCCCTGAGCAATATAATCAGGAGGTTGCTCCATATACACCTCGTCCTAGAGATCACCATACAGAAAAGCATTCTTTATATCCAACTGAAATAACAACCAATCAAAGTTGACAACAAGAGAAATAAGAAGGTGAACAGAGTTCAATCTGGCAATCGGAGAGAACGTTTCAAAGTAATCCACACCATAAGTCTGAGTATACCCTTTACTAACCAGACGGGCCTTAACCGCTCAACAGAGCCATCAGAATGATACTTAACAGTGTACACCCAGCGACACTTAACCAGATCCTTACCAGGCTCCAGGTACCACGACTCACGAGAGCATCCATTTCTACATCCATAGTAGCCTTCCATCCAAGAATACGGAGGGCATCATTATGGGAACGGGGAATAGGAATAGTGGAAAGGGATAGTGTGAGGCCATAGATGGGAGACGGAAGATGAGATAATGACATAAAGTTATCAATAGGGTAAACAACCATGGATTTCTGAGTGCAGGAACGTGTACCTTTACGATGTGCAATTGGTAAGTCATCAGGCGGAGGAAGAGGAGCTTCACCAGTGGAAGACGGCAGTGGAAGGAGTGAATCTTCAGGATTAATGACCTCGCGACCTGGCTGTCCTATCTTCTTCCTGCGTTGATAAACTTGTATAGGAGGTGAGTCACTGGTACTAGGAGCATCAGGTAAGGGTATAAGAGACGGTATGGGTGGAGGAGATGGAGAAGACCACTCCGAACTAGAATGGGACACCTGAGGAGAGTAAAATGATGTAACTTCAAAAAAGGTCACATCAGCACTGATAAAATTCCGATGAGTAATGGGGTCATAACACTTATATCCTTTCTGGGTACGAGAGTAACCTAGAAAGATGCACTTAGTAGACCTCGGGGATAACTTGTCAACCTGCATATGCAGATTATGGACAAAACATACGCACCCAAAGACACGGGGTGGAGCAGTAAAACTGGGTAAATTAGGGAACAGAACAGAAAATGGAGACTTATCCGCTAGGACAGAGGATGGCATGCGATTAATCAAATAACAAGCGGTTAAAACACCATCACACCAAAAATGTTTAGGAACATGCATATAAAGCATAATGGCACGGGCAACCTTAAGGAGATGCCGGTTCTTGTGCTCTGCTACCCCATTTTGCTGTGAGGTATAGGCACAGCTAGTTTAGTGTATCATCCCACAGGTATCACAAAACTCAGATATATCAGTTTGAGCATATTCTAAAGCATTGTCAGAACGAAAATTTTTAATAGGAATGCCAAACTGAGTCTTTATTTCATTATAAAATTTGTGAAACACATGTAAAAATTCAGATCTATCCTTTAACATGTACAGCCACGTAAGGCGAGAATGATCATCCATAAAAGTTACAAAATAACAGAAACCAAATCTGTTACTGACTCTACAAGGACCCTATATATCAAAATGGACTAAAGAAAATAAAGACGGACTACAAGACACAGAGCGAGATGGGAAAGACACGATGATGTTTACCCAACTCACATGCCTCACACTCTAACCTAAGGACTGACTTAAAACTAGGAAATAAAAGTTGTAACCTAGAAAGCGACAAATGACCTAAACGACAATGCCATTGGAAATGAGTCACGTCTCCAACAGCCATAGCAGCAGCAGTAGAAGGAGGACAGCCACTATTGAGGTAGTATAACCCATCCTTTTCACGCCCTCCACCAATCGTCTTCCTCGTGTGAAGATCCTGAAATACACAGTAGGAAGGAAAGAAGGTTATTGAGCAATTTAAAGAACAGGTTGATTGACTTACAGAGAGAAGACTTAGTGGAAATTGAGGAATATGTAAAACAGACGATAAATAAATGGATGGGGTAGGGGAAATAGTACCATGTCCAAGGATTGGTGTGGAAGTACCATTAGTAAGGATAATAGAATTGGAACTAGCATTAATAGAAAAATTCTTAAAGAGTGATGACTTACGAGTCATATGGGCAGAGGCACCTGAATTAATGATCCAAGGAGTAGATGTAGTAGTAAGAAGGGTTGAAGTACCTGTGTGAACTAGAGTAGCAGCGGATGTAGATGCACCATTAGATGTATTAGAGGATGCCTCAAGAGTGTGCAAGTGCCAGAGCAACTGATTGATGTCATCGCGCATACCGGTAGCTGAATCTCCTGAAGAAGGTGTTGGCTTAGGATCAACTGGAGCCATTGTGTCAGTACCATTGTCAGACACTGCATGATTAGCTAATTGCGTTGCCCACTCTGGTTTTCCATGCTTTGCCCAACAAGTCTCAACAATATGGTTAGGCTTTCCACAAAAAGTGCACTGGTGAGCTGAACGATCAGAAGGCTGCCCACCAGATCCTCGACCAGCCAACCCACGACCTCCCCCACGACCGCGACCACGTCCACGATTGGCATAGAAGGTAGAACTATCTTTGGTGGATTGATCAGGTTTAGTGGAGGAAGTAATTCGCTGCAGTCGTGAGTAGGTATCATTCAGAGTAGGCACAGTATCCCCTGCAAGTAAGTGACCCTTCACTGCCTTCAAGTCATTGTTCAAACCATCCAGGAATTTAGAGACGAAGAACTCATTACCCTGAGCCTTCAATTTATCAATGTCAGTGGTCAAGGGTTGGAAGACATTGAGTTCTTCAACCATACCTCTGAAAGTACTGTAATATTCGAAAAGTGGCTTGTCCGACTGGCAAAACTGAAACAATTTTTCATAGCTATCATAGATACGGATCATGTTCTTCTCCTAAGAGTATGTCTCCTTCAAGTCATTCCACACTCCCTTGGCAGTAGAGTGAAACATGACATTGGCAGCCACATCTGGTTCCATACTATTCCATAACCAAATTAAGATTAATGCATTCTCTTTCTGCCATTCAGTGTAACCAGTGTCAGATTCCTTGGGAGTATCAGAAGTGGTGTAATCAAGCTTATGCTTCGCCACCAGATAAACTTTGACCGACTGAGCCCAAAGAAGGTAATTCGAGCTTCCTTTAAGCTTAATAGAAGTAATCTGGACATTCACATTGTCCGATGCAGAGAAGGTAATGGTAGGGGCAGCAGTAGTAGTCTTGGTCTCAGCCTTGAAAGCAAGAATTAAGGACAAGTATGTGGTATATGTTGGGAATACCACTCTCCATAATGGTTTTGATGACAACAAACAAGTGTGTATGTGCAACTAACCATTTTCATACCAAGTATGTTGTGAAGGATCAAGACACAAGGTTGCTTGACCTCTAGATCTACAATATGGAAAAACACGTCGAAGACCGAACACTTGAAGCAAGAGATCAAAGATCGAAGACTTAAAGCACGTCGAAGATCGAAGACCTGACGCAAGTGATCGAAGACACGAAGCCTAGAAGACTTGAAGACAAGTCTCTAGAATAGGTTGTAAAAACACACACTTGCACGCACCACACTCATGCATACATGTGTTAGGAAGACCCTAAGTAAGTTGGTCTCATGTTCGTGTCTGATAGACAGTCAAAAACACAAAACAAAGACCATCTGGTACTTATCGAATTGAACCGGTAACTACCAGATAGCCTCTGTGATGAAAAATTTCTCAGATACAACCAACAGAGACCATCCGGTACCTACCGGATGGAACCAGTACATACTGGATGGATCTTGATACTCTTCCGGTTGGCCGGATTGGTTCCGAATCAGATATACATCTCAGACATAGCCAAAAGAGGCCATCCGGTATCTAACGAATTGAACCGGTACCTACCGGATGACCCCTGAACACCTACAAAGGCTATATTTTGGACACAACAGCTAGTTTTATGAGTCTAACGGCTATAATTTGTCCAATGGTAACATGATCCGGTACTTACCGGATCCAACCAGTACTTACCGGTTGAGGCAACTTTTGCCCGTTTGAGTTTATACTCATTCCAAAATTGGAAATACTATTACCCAAATTAAGCCTAACCCTCTCACATATAAATACCCCACTAATGGCTTTATTAATTAATAATTAAGAGAGCATTAAACAATCATTATCAAAGCCATTGAGTGAAAATCAAGTTGTGTTCTTTCGAGTTCCAACTTTATGATTAAAAGCTCAAGTTCCAAGGAACTCAAGTGCGAATTAGAAGTCTCCATCATCCTTCATATCCAAAGGGAGACATTTAAGGTGCATGTTTTTATTCATTTCATATTCATAGCACGCACCGCACGAGGTAACTCAAAAACTCTATACCACTTTTCTCTATTACACTTGTCTAGACTGTACTTAGGCTAGTGTAGGATTCTCTTGTCCTATCAAGATTGTAAGGGTGCTTCTCTACCTGTAAAGGAGATTGTAAGGGTGCTTCTCTACCCGTAAAGGAGATTGTAAAGGTGTCTCTCTACCTGTAAAGAAGATTGTGTAAAAGGTTTTCTTCCCTACCTATTGTATTGATTCTGAAAGAGAGAACTAGTGGAATACCTTACAAGAGGATCTTGTAGGAAGTGGACTAGACTCTGGTTGAGTCGAACCACTATAAATCCCGGTGTAGTGTGATTGTGAATTTTTATTCCGCATTATTTTTAATTCATAATCACATTTGGAAATTCGATACATTCGAAAAGATTTTAATTTCCACTAGTATAACCTATTCACCCCCTCTAGGTTATTTCAGTAAATAGCAGAGGCAATCAAATAAGTAGAACTCACCAACCAGATCTGATAAATAGCAGCCAAAGTGCAACCGGACCCAAAGAAACCAGAAAAAAATCCAACCGATGGGGGGCTGGTATGGTAGTGTCGACCTTGATGGGAGAAGCAAAAGGAGACTTCAAAAACCTAGTAGAGTATGTAGAGAAGTAGTAAACCAGCAGCACATTAAACTGTGAAGTAGTAGAGCTTCACAAATAGGGCAGCAGTCAAAAATAAATCACACATAGGGGTGGCAGCCATTAAAAACCTGCAGAATTGTGTATCGGCTTCAGTGACTCCAGAGAATAAGGGCTGAATCCATGTAGTAAAGGTAAGAAGGCCTGATTGTGTTTATATCATTAAAATCAGGCCAAAAAACTTAAGGTAGGAGCAGCAATAGGTGGCTGCACACCAAAGAGGAGTAGCGCAGGGTTGATATCAGCAGAGAATGATGATGCAAAACCTTGATTTGATTACAGAGGCTTTTATACCATGTTACATTCCCAGATTCCTGTAATCAAACTAGTAAAGCCAGAAAAAGAGAGAAAGAAAAGGAAGAGAAAGAGAGAAAGAGGAAGGAGAAACCACAGAGAGCCTCAAAGTGAGAGCAGCCTGTGATCAGTCCAGAATGAGGCTGATCGCAGGTTATTATATAAGAGTAATGATATGTGTACAAAGTCAAGACTGCCCCCAATACATAAGAACAAAACCCTAACAGGTAACAGCATATAGGGACCCGATAGGACTGAATTACCCCTATTGGGTCCAGAGGAAGGCACTAATCCCGATATCGGGATTAGCCCTTCTTAACAACTTTCTGGGCAGCCGGCCTCCCTTCCCCATTATTAAAAGTTCCCTCACAAAACAAAGGAAACCTCAGGGCCTTCTAGCAACTTTCTCCCTGACACCGGAGCCTTTCTCTTCAACTTTGCTAGGGAACAGGATATGCTCAAAGCCATTAAAGGAGGACCTTGGCACATTGGTAACAAACCCATCTTTCTCCGACAATGGAAACGATATATGCAACTCCACAAGCTTGATCACTGTTCTATACCTCTGTGGATCGCCCTCCCTAATATTCCTCTTCATTTCTGGTGAGAAAAAGGCCTAAGCATCATTGGCTCCATTGTAGGAAAACCTCTCTTTACTAACATCCGAACTAGAGAAACGCAGCAGCTCTCTTATACTCGCATCTGTGTTGAAGTGACTGCCGATGTCGTGGCTGCCACCTCCCACCTCTATCATTGTAATGGATGATGAAGGACTCTTCCACCAAGACATCGTTTATCATTGGATACCCCCCCTCCCCAACAGCTCTAATTGCAAGGTTTTTTTCCATCACTCACTTAACTGCGCAAAACCATCTCCTCCGGCTCCAGACGAAATGATGGCCCTCCCCCTCCTCCACGGTTGAACCTACACCAACCTCCACCCCTAACCATTCGATCTACCCTCCCACCAACTTTTACACAACCAACATCTCCCACAACCACACGACATCCACTACCACCGCCACCCTCCACTCATCCACCTCCATCTCAACTGCCACCCCTCGGAAAATCACCACCTCTACCCACTCCTAGTAACGCCACCGCCACTTCCCGCCATCCCAACCGTGGACGGAGGAGGAGCAGGACCAAGCATACTTTGAAAAAGCATGCACCTACCTCTATCAGCCCATGTGTTGGTAGCACCTGCCTGTCTACTGGCTGCTCCCATTGCCCTACAGTCAACAACATACATCGCATTACTCGGATTGCTTTCGGCCCCCTCAGGTCTCCCAGTCCTACCTCTGCTGATCCCTGCCATTTTTGTCGCCTACTGCTGCCTCCCAACCCTCTTCAATCCTTCACCAAAATCTCCCTCCTTCCAACTTTCTTCCTTTTGCTTCTTATTCTGAGAACTTTCCTTTTTCGAAATCCTCTAGAAAAGACCCTTTGCCTATCCACCCTTCAGGTCACCTCCCCTTTTTGTCGAGCCTCCCTCCCTTACTACCCCTCCCTTCTTCGATAATTCCTATCTTGCCCTCCACTTCTTCCACAGCTCCCTCTTCCCTGGCCCATTTCCCTACCTCCTCCTTTTCCTTAGCCCATCTCTTAGCTTAGCCCACTAATACCAATTTCGCCTCTTATCATTCTCATGTGGCCTATCTTGACCTCTCGACCAATCAACCTATCCATAGTGATACCCGGTCCACCATCCCTCCTGCACCCTTCCTAGGTCTTCCTGACCCGACTTCCCTTCGTCACTTGGGCTCTTCATCTCTACCCGCTCCCACCCACCACGTTGTCCCTCCTCCCACTGTGCCACTATTTGGACTAGCCACCTTTTCCCCTCCCTCCAGGCCATCCACTCTAATCAGGAAATTTATCCTGCCGTCCATCCCCACAAATCCAACAAAGCCCGTGGTCCTAATGGCTTTAGTAATAGGCTTCTTCTCCTCTTGTTGGGATATCATTGGAGAATATCTCATCAAAGCCATCAGAAGCTTCTTCTTCAATCCCTCCCAAACCCAAAACATCAACCACACCTATCTATGTCTCATAAAGACGGCGCTTCCTCCATGGTTGACTTCAAGCCTATCTCCTTATGCAACTTCCATAGTTGTCACGGTGTTATGGCGAACCAAGGCGGTAGAGGGGTGGCTAATCAATTTGGTGATCAATCGCCCACTATGGCGTTGCCATCGCGATCATATGACCCATGTGTTAATTTTTTTTATTTTTTTTTGGTGAATAATTTAATTCATAACCAAAGAAGAAAGAAAATACAAGCCCCTAAGGAGGGGAGGGAGAAGTTAACAGTCCTCTCTGCTTATTTCCTTTGCCAGAAAGCTAAAAAATGTCTAAGCGGTTCCAAAAGTTTGGAACTCTTCTACTTTTTGCAACATCTCCTCCCGTGTCTCTTCTTGCCGAGAAAAGTCTCTCTATCCAATCTAGAATTTAATCTGATCTCCAAAATCTTGTGCTTGCCATGGAGGAAAGATTGATTTCCTCTAATCTTTCCCTCCTAGTTCAAGAGGAAAGTTTTCTTCACCAGAAAGCTCGGATCAAGTGGCTTGATCTTGGCAACTCTAATTCTTCCTTCTTTCATCAATCCCTTAAGGCTAGGTACAACGCCAACACCATTCGCCTACTCCTATCATCCTCTGGTGTTGAGCTCTCCTCCTCGGTGGATATCAAATTGGAAGTTGTCTCTCATTTCACTAGCATCTTTTCCCCGAGCTCTCCCCCCCTCTTCCCCCTTTCACCCATAACCTCCTCAATAAATTCAAGCCTGATGATCTCCTCCCTAGCCTTCACTCCATTCCCTCTATGGATGAAATCCTCTCGGCCATTCTCTCTGATAAAGCTAATCGCGCTCCGAGCCCAGACGGCTTCAGTATGGGTTTCTTCTCTTCTTGCTGGCATATCATCCTCAAGGATCTTATCCTTTCTGTCCGGAGTTTCTTCCTCTGCCCCAATTAGATCGGTGGAATCAATCACATCTTTCTTTGTTTAATCCCCAAGAAAGAAGGTGTGAATTCTACAAATGATTTCAGACCTCTCTCTGGAATCTTCTTTATAAATTCATTGCTAAAATCCTTGCTAATAGGATTCAGAAAGTCATTGATTCCCTTTTGAGCCCTAGTTAGTCTGCCTTCATTGCTGGAATGAGCATTACAGACAATATCATTCTCTGCCATGAGATTGTAAATCTCACCCCTCCACTGCTCTCCTTAAAATTGATATCCACAAGGCCTTTGACACTATGAGCTGGGATTTGATTTCTAAAGTCCTGCTCCACATGTCTTTCCCCCCTTCCTTTGTCTATTGGATCCATTGCTACATATCCTCCCCCAGATTCTCTGTCCTGATCAATGGTAACCCGGCCAGCTATTTCCCTCTTCTCGAGGCATTCGGCAAGGCTGCCCCCTCTCCTCGTTCCTCTTCTCCCTTTCCCTGGAAGTTCAATCTCATTCTATCCAATCTGCCACAGACTTAATCTAATTACTCCCATCCCCAAATGCAAATCTCTTCGTCTCACCCATCTTGCATTTGCTGATGATATCATGATATTCTCCAAGGCTGACCCTCTTTCCATTTCCTCCATCATGTCCTCACTCCACTCCTTCGAAATGCTCTCCGGTCTCAATATCAACCTACTCAAGTCTAATCTTTTCCTCTCGGGTGTCTCTGATGAGACTCAGGATCTCCATATCACTAGGTTCTCTCGAGGCTCCCTCTCGGTCAAATACCTAGGGCTCCCTCTCATTTCCTCTAGACTTTCGGCCCATCATTGCTCTCCCTTACTCGACCTTATGAGGAAAAGGTTTCAGCTTTGGAAAGTCAAGCTTCGATCCTATAATGGGAGTCTCACCCTCATTAGATTTGTCCCCCAATCAATGTACCTTATTGGTCTGGCATTTATGCCCTCCCTTCTTCCATCATTAAGTCCATAAAAAGGCTTCTCTGCTCCTTCCTTTGGAAGGGATCGGATACTTCCAGGTTTCTCCATCCTCTTGGCTGGGACAAGGTCTGCCTTCCTAAATCTGAAGGTGGCCTTGGTATCAGAAGAATCAAAAAGTCAACTCTATGGGTATCCTCAAACTCATCTGGAAAATTGCGTCGAAGCAAAGGAGTATCTGGGTTGATTGGATCCATTCTTCCCTACTTATTAACCACTCCCTCTGGACTACCCCCATCCCTTCTGATGCCTCCTGGATCTGGAGGAAAATTCTCAGCCTTAGACCTCTGGCCCTTACTACCATTTCCTTCTATATCAGTAATAGTCAATTGACTTCTCTTTGGTTGGATCCCTGGCACCCTTCTGGCTCTCTGGTCACTCCCAGGATTATCTATTCTCGGATCTTCCCATGTCTGCCCTTGTTTCCTCTATTCTCTCCCCTTTGGGCTGGTCCCCACCCCACTTCTCCCCCCCTCTTGTTGACTTCTGGTCCTCCCTTCCCCCTCTCCCCCCGGGCACTGGGGAAGGGAAGACAAATGCATCTGGCTCCCCTCTTCCACTGGGACGTTTTCATTTGTTTCTGCTTGGTCCTTTGTTAGATCCTCTGGCCCTGTTGTCCCTTAGCGAAATCTCGTCTAGTTCAAAAGCCACATTCCTCGCCATAGTTTCACGGTTTGGAGAAGTCTTTCTAACTGTCTTCATACTCAATCCTTCCTTATCTACCGGCACATCCCTGTCAACCCCTTCCTGCTGCCTCTGCCCTTATGATCTTGAAGACTCTTCTCACCTTTTCTTTTCTTACCCTTCTCTTCCTCTGTCTGGAAGAAAGTCCTCTCTAGGTGCTGGCCCTCTTGTAAACCCATTCTCCCTCTGGATAGGGAATCGATCTGGATTGATATGACCTTTGCGAGGACCACCATTTATGATACTATTGGAAAGCTTGCCTTTTCTGCAACCATTAACCACCTCTGGATGAAGCGTAACATCCATAGATGGTCATCCAATTCCCACTCTCCGGACAAGATTTGGACTGCCATCCTCTTTGATGTTACCTCCAAATCCACTCCTTCCAACTGAGGCCTGTCCCCAGTTCCCTTAGGAACAGTCATATCATTGCCTCTTAAAACCTTCCTATTGACATCATCCCCCCTACTTGATGCTTTCCCCCTCCCCCCCCCCTTTTTTTTATGTATCTCTTTGATCGTTTGGCTTGGCTGCTGGTTGTTCGCTTCGCTGCTAATTGGTGTTTTGTTTTGTTTGTTCTTTTTTCCCCCGTGGCAGGCTTTTCCTTGTTGGCTTAAGCCTCCCCTCCCCTCCCCCCGCCTTCTCTTGTATATTCTTTCTGTCCTTTGGTTATTAAATTATTTAATTATCCAAAAAAAAAAAACATCCTTGATACGTCTCAAACCCAATACCCCTTCATTTTTGGGAAGACAAACTGCTGCCCAACTTATAGGGCGAAGAAATCTTGTGGATTCACATCCTTTCCAAAGGAAAGCAGCAAAGATGGCCTCCAATTTTGAAGAAATGGATTTCGGCAACCCATAAATACTGGACCAATAGATGTAGGAGGCTTAGAGAACAGATCTAATGAGATCAAGACGCCCAGCAAAGGAAAGGAGCTTGCCTTTCCATAATTGAAGCCGTTTTCTGATGAGATCCAACATAGGAGAGCAATGATGAGCCGTGAGTCTTGCTGGAATTTGAGGCAGCCCCAAATACCATGTGTTATTTTTTTATTTTCCCTATTTTCTAAAGTTATTTAGTACGTTACAATATATATCCTATGATATAAAAAATCAACATTAAGCAACATCAAGTCATAAACAATCAATATAGTCATACTCACATCAAGTCATCAAGAATCAACATCACTTATCGACATTTAGAGAAATGCTCTTGTTCTATAATAAGTTTGATTAGTCAAATGATTTTTTGTTTACATTAGACTTTTTGTATTAGGTATAACACAAAACTAACTTTCCAACAATTCTAAGATTACTTAAATCTGAGTTGTTACGATAAAGTTATGTTCCAGACAACCTTATTTTAAAGTGCGTGAATGTTGTTAACTCGCTTGAATGGAAATAATTTTATGGACATCAAACCAAAAGATTATTTTACTAGACTTTTGGCTTTTAGCAATGTTTTACTATGATAAGATTTATAAAATTTTCAGAATTTAGAAAAAAAAAAAAAAAAAAACTAGCAGTTGAAAGTTGAAAATCGCCCTATAACCAAAAATCAAGTTTTAGTTTTGGACCGGGGGGTTGACTTTCTATCCATTTGGAATTTAATTCTTAAACTATTCTTATTGAATTCAAATAGGGTGTATTTGTTTATTTATGCATAATATCTTAAGTAAATGATATTTGGCATAAATAAGTGACAAAACATAAAGCGGCATACAGTGCAATAAGGTGATAGTCGCCTTGGCGATGCTTTGACAACTATGGAACCTCCTATACAAGTTCATTGCTAAAGTCCTAGCCAATCGCATTCAAGCTGTTATTGACTCTTTTATTAGTGCCAATGAATCTACATTCATTGTCGGCTGGAGTATAGCTGACAATATCATCCTTTGCCTCAAGATTATCCGTGGCGGCCCTTCTCAAAATTGACATTCATAAGATTTTCGACTCCATCAGATTGGACTTCAACTCTCAAGTCCTTTTATCCATGTCTTTCCCCCTCCTTTGTTAACTGGATTTATTGTTGCATTTCCTCTCGCAAGTTTTTTATTCTTGTGAATGGCTCCCCAGCTGGCTTCTTCTCCTCCTCTATTGGTATCCGGCAGGGTTACCCCCTCCTTTTTTGTCTCGCCCTTGAGGTCCTCTCAAAATCCATCCAATCCCACACTGACAACCTCTTTATCTCTCTCATCCCTAAATGTAAAGCCTCCAAGCTTACCCATCTCGTTTTTCCCGATGATCTCATGATTTTCTCAAATTCATATGAGGTTTCCATCCAAACCATCATGTCCTCCCTTCATCTCTTCAAATCTCTTTTTGACCTCCGCATTAATCTTCTCAAATCCCGTCTCTTCCTTGACGGTGTCTCCCACTCTTGCAAAGCTCGCCTTCTTAAGCTGAAGTGCTTCTCTCTTGGCTCTCTGCCTGTCAAGTACCTTGGCCTCCCCCTTATGTCCTCCAGGCTCACCATCCATCACTGCTCTCCCATTCAGCTTTGAAAAGGGAAGCTCTTGTCCTATGTGGATCGTCTGGCTCTCATCCGGTCAGTCCTCCAGTCTTCATACATTTATTGATAGGGAGTTTTTCAGCTTCCCAAATCCACCATCAAATTAATTGAATCCCTCTTTTGCACATTTTTTAGGAAAGGTTCCGATTCTGCAAATTCCTCCATCCCATCAGTTGGCCCTCTGTTTGCCAACTCTTCTTCCACCCTTAAGCTGATCTGGGAACTGGTTTCTAAACAGCCCGGAATCTGAGTCAGCTGGGTTACTTTTCTCTTCTCCACAAACTCTTTGGACTGCCACAACTAACCTTAATCCATCTTGGGTCTGGCACAAGATCTTCTATACTAGGCCCCTTGCCCTGACTACCATTCGATCCAATATTGGCAATGGAGCTAGGACCTCCTTGTTGATAACTGGCATCCAACAAGCATGCTTTCCATGATTGTAGGCAATTGATCAATTTATTCCTTAGGTCTCCCTCAGTCTTCTATGGTCTCCTCGATCATCTCCCTTGACTCTTGGTCCCCCTCCTAATATCCCCACTCTTGATGCCATCTAGCAGTCTCTCCACTCCCTGCCCCCCTTCCTCTGGGGCTGACTATACCATTTGGTCCCCCTCCATTCCCTAGCACAAATTTGTTTCGTTTAGAGCCCACATCCCTCGCCACAGCTTCACTTTGGAGAGCCCTCTCAACTACCTCCCCACCCAAGCCTTCCTCATTTACCACCATATTCTTGTTTCCCCTGCCTGTTGTCTTTGCTAGAATGGTCAGGAAGACAACAACAATCACCTCTTCTTTGATTTGCCTTTCTCCTCCGGCATCTAGAAGTTTGTCCTTTCCAAATTTGACCTGCCCAGAGAAGGCCCCTCCCCTTTCAGAGAGAGTGGCCGTGGATTGATGTCTTTCTGGAAATTCCATCTATGATACTGCTAGGAAACTAGCAGTTGGGGCTGCTATCAATCATATTTAGATGGAGAGTAACCTCTATAGATGGAGCTCCCAACTCTAGATCTTTTAATAAGATTTGGAAGGCCATCTACTTTAACGTCTCCTCTAAACTTGGTTCCCTCCCCCTTAGAACGGTTGTTGATTCCCCAAGGAACGGGCTTATTATTGTTTCCTGAGGTCTCCCTGTCTATTTCGGTGTACCCCCCGCCCTTTAGGGTTATTCTCCTCTCCCCCGCCTCTGGTTTTGTATATCCCTCCCCCCCCCCTTTTTCCCTTGTTTTATTAATTATTCATCCAAAAAAAATGCTTGTCTCAATCAAACACAAGGCACCCATGACTCTGGCTCATAGCCGAAGGATTTAAAACATCTCAGTAATCTTTCAGCAGAAATTTTATGGAAAAAAGCCAACAACAAAAATCTTATAGTAAAGAAAAACAATATTTTATCAACATTAGAATTATCAATCAACCATTCAAGCATTTTCTCCATTGAATTATTGGAAAGAATATCAAAAGAAACATCGGATTATCGAAGATGTCAGGAAGCTTGAAATGATTCAAAACATGTTCTCTGATGACTCCCTCAGATGGTATATTGCCTTACATTGTGATGGTTCACTAAATCAAGATAGGTTGATAGGATATCCTATGGAGATATTGCTAGACATCATGATGGAAGGTCTAGCAATACCTCCATAGAATGTCTGTCACGTTTGTCTTGAATTCTTGACCCGTTTCGAAGATTGACCCGCCTCAACATATGTTAACCCGACCCGACTTTATGGATCGACTTGACTTGGAGGAGTATATATGTACTATCGTTTTGTTAAGCAAGCATCGTGAGATTTGGGAGTTTTTCGTGTTAAGGTTTCTGGGCAAGTTTTCTTGTCGTGATTTGGCTGTTCTTAGGGGAGATCTCCATTGTAACTTTTCTTCCAACATAGTGAATCATGTTCTTTACCGATAAAGTGGTCTAACAGGGCAAGTGGGACTATGTAGGGAATACTAACGAGATGTGGACTAATATGACGACATGCATTAAGAAGGTGGCTAAAGAAGTCCTAGGGGTATCACAGGGTGGGTGTCGAGCTCCTAGAGAGACCTGGTG
Organism: Macadamia integrifolia; assembly: GCF_013358625.1. NCBI lineage: Eukaryota > Viridiplantae > Streptophyta > Magnoliopsida > Proteales > Proteaceae > Macadamia > Macadamia integrifolia. Next base: position 4,747,825 of record NC_056562.1, on the reverse strand, counting down.
GTGGGACAACGAGGTCCAAGCCACCATTAAGACTAAGAAAGACTGTTTTAAGACTTGGCAGAGGACTAACGAGGCAGAAGATAGAGCAAGATATCACACTGCAAAGAATGACGCTAGGAAGATTGTGGGCAAAGCAAAGGCAAAGAAATATGATGATTTATATGAAAACCTTAATACAAGGGAAGGGGAAAAAGAGATTTATAGGATAGTTAAAATGAGAGAAAGGATGAGCAGGGATTTGGACCATGTCAAATGCATTAAAAGTGAGGATGGTAGAGTGCTTGTACGAAATGAGGACATTACGAAGAGATGGGGCGATTATTTTTGCAACATACTAAATGGAGATTTCCATGACTGACAAGGTGGACCCAAAAGTGGAGGGGCATAGACATGAATCCAACAAACCTAAGTGACATTTACTGCAGGTTGGTGAAAAAGAGGTTAATAAGGCCCTATAGAAGATGAATGTAGGTAGAATCCAGGACCAGATGAGATTCCAATTGAAGTATGGAAGAGCACGGGAGACATAGGATGTGTTGGCTAACCAAATTGTTTAGAAAAAAAATTTAGTACAAAAACTACACCAGCTGAGTGGAGGAGAAGCATTGTAGTTCTGATCTATAAGAACAAAGGTGATATCCAGAACTGCAATAACTATAGAAGCATAAAACTTATAAGTCATAGCATGAAACTATGGGAAAAGGTTATTTAAACTCACCTAAGAGAGGAAACCAATGTAACGGAGAACCAATTCGGTTTAATGCCATGGAGATCCATAACAGAAGTTATTTACCTCCTAAGAAGGCTAATGGAAGTTTTTAAAGCCCACAAAAAGGACCTCCATATGGTCTTTATTGACCTAGAGAAAGCCTATGATAGAGTACCAAGAGAGCTCATCTGGCATGTTCTAGAGAAGAGAAGGGTTGTGTAACTATGTGGATATAATTAAAGACATATATAAGGGAGTGGTGACGAGTGTCAAAATAACAAAGGGTTAGAGTGACGAATTCCCAATTACAATTGGGATGCACCAAGGATCAGCTCTAAGTCCTTATTTGTTTGAACTTATAATGGATGATTTAACCAGGCCTATACAAGAGTTAGTTTTGTGGTGTATGTTGTTTGCTGATGAAATAGTTATACAGATGAAACCTTATAGGGGATTAATACTAAACTGGAGCTATGGAGATCAAGCCTGAAATCAAGAGCTTTTATAATAATCAAAACAAAGACAGAGTAATGATGTGCCCCATAGCCAATCTAGAGGAGGGGAGGGAGTGGTGAAACATGGGGATCGGGAGCTACCCCAAAGTACCTATTTTAAATACCTGGGGTCCATCATTCACAAAGAGGGGGATGTTAAGGATGATGTTGCCCACAGGATTAAAGTGGGATGGATGAAATGGCGAGGTGCGTCGAGAGTGTTATGTGACAAAAGAATACCTATTAAAACTCAAAGAAAAATTCTATATAGGACAATTATACAACCAGCTATGACATATGGAGAGAAGTGTTGGGCAATCAAAAAGAGTAATTAGAATAAACTGAGAGCAAAGGAGATGAAAATGCTGAGAGGGTTATGCGGCAAGACCAGGAGAGTTAGGGTAAGGAATGATTGCAATAGAAACAATTTAGGGGTTGCGCCAATCTAGGACAAGCTCCCTGAAAGCCGGTTGAGGTGGTATGGCCATGTTCAACGTAGACCTATGGATCCGCTAAGGAATAGTGACAAGATTCAATTAAAGGGAGCTAGAAGAGATAGGGGCAAGCCTAATATGACTATTGACTAAGTGGTACAAAAAGATATAAATATGGTAGGTTTCGATTCTAGTATGACTACGAATAGAGTTTTGTGGAGGACTGGACCTGTGTTGCCGACCCCATATAGGGGTTGTTCTCATGAAGCAGCTTTGACTTCTGCTTTACCTCCTTCTCTTATCTCCATTTAGCTCATTTTAACCTCTCTTTTGTGCTTCTTTATTCCCTTATTTCCATATCAGATCCATGTAGCCGACCCCTTTTAGTTGGGATAAGGTTATGATTGTTCTTGTTTGTTATTGTATATTCTCCTCTATCCTCAGGTTATATGTGAAAATCCCAAGCAAAAGACCCCAAAAGTCGGGCATTTATAAACTTCATGCCACTGCCATTAGGACCGGTACCCAATCACACTAATCTATGCTCAGTGATTAGGCCATAACTCTTTCTGTACATCTCCAATTGGTCTGATTCTTTTTGCATCTGAAACTAGACTAAAAAATCTGCAGCTTTCATGTTTTGGCCGAAGTCTAATTCCAACTGTAGCACCCCTTAAAATTACCTTGAAGACGTGGGATATGAACTATGCTCAGACCTATGGAACTGGCTGCACCGCCCAGTGAATCCTTGCAACTAGTTGGCAACTTTGCTTTCGGGCAGTTTGAGACACTTGCTAGAGATTCTCTTCCCCTTTGACAACCATACCAAGGGATCAAGCACATGACTCCTAAGCCCAACCATACATGCTTCTCAAGGCATTCTCCTCCTTTGCTGCACATTTTTTCTCCTTAGCTCATTCTTTACCTTCGACACATGACTTCTCATTAATATACTTCCCCTTATTGGGAACTCTATCTATCTTGATTTATTGTGTCAATACAACTCAGATTTGAGCAATCTTGGATTTGGAAGTCTAAGATTGCTTAAATCTAATTTATATTAAACAAGTTATGTTCCGGTCATACCTTAATTTGGTGTGCTCAAATGCTATTTAAAATCACCCTGAATGAAAATAAATTTATGGACATCAAAACAAAAGGGTTATTTTACCACTCTTTTGGATTTTAGCAATGTTTTACTATTATAAGATTTATGGAATTTCCAGGTTTGAGAAAAACCCCAACATTCGAAAGTTGAAAATCTCACTTATAACTGTAAATTCAATTTTTGCTCTTGAATTGGAGGCCTTTTAGAATTTTAAGTTTAATTTTAATTATTTTTATTGGATTCAAATAGGAGGTATTTGCTTATTTATGAATAATATCTTCAGTAAGTGAAAATGATATTTAGCATAAATAAGTATTGTACTAGCTGAGAAAAACCCTAGCTAGTGTACAACATCATTCAGCATACACTAGCAAACTTGGGTTAACACCACAAGTATCCTTTTGGGTGCTCTTTTTGTGAAAATAGTTTCTGGATTAGCTTTAAAAGGTCAAAAATAGGTTGTATACAAAAAATCAGACCAAAAAACACACTTTCTGGGAGTTGAAACCAAGGTTTCCACATATCCCAGAAAAAGTACCTGGTTTCCCTAAAATTTTGCAGGTTTTGACCTTGATTTAGAACCTTGGACATAATGCAGTATATTCTAAAGACCTCAAACAAGACCAATAAAAGATCCTCAAGTTAGAAACTGTTGAAACACATCAAAGCTTAACTTGTTTTTCATTTTCCTTTGCTCTTAACATCTCCATTTCCCCCAGAAGAGGAGGTACTAACTGAATTTTTTAAGCACTAACTTTTGAAGTACAAATGTATGGACAGGACAGCCGCCATCACGTGGAACTCTACAGTACCATTCAAAATCTCAAAGCATGCAAAGAACCTCACTTATGAATAGGTTTTCCATTACCTACAAGTACATCAAATTAATTATAATTTATGGGCATAAAACTGAAGATGCCTCAAGGTCAAGGTACTAGTGCCAATGTGGTATACTCCTCCATGATGTTGTTGTTGTTACAACATTAGCAATAATACTAACAACAAAAATCATAAAGTATCAATAGCTGAATGATTTAGACAGCAGATTTCCATCCCTAGCAGGATGCTTATAGATGGCAAACAAAAATGTAATGGATTACCACAATACCACCAGAAGAGTTAAAAAGGAGACAGCAAGATCACGTTAGTAGCAATTCATATCTCAGCAGCTACAAATATATACCAGCATAAATCAGAGAGAAGACATGTTGCACAACAATATCTGATTCGCCTTCATTATAGAAGGATCCTGTGCCAGCTGGGTCCAAGTGCTCCTCACAGCCAACTGACAAACTGCCATATGGCATTCGTGTATCAAGTAAAAGCAATGGGCAGAGAGTTATCCATGTGGGCTGCAATTAGAATATGACAAGAGTTAACAAGATGTTTTGCACTTCAAATACCATAATGTAAATAACAAATATAATAATATGATATTTTTAGCTAGCCAAGAAATTTCAAGTTTCCCTTTATTTTTTTCTTGTTGCTAAATAAGTTTCCCAAAATTTTATATGATAATAAGGAGCATCCCATGATGTTACGTAGAGATTGACTACATCTGTGTTACTAAATATGACAATAGATCTGGTTCAGTAAGAATTTGGTAATGAATCCCATATCCTAACGTGCTCTGCTGTTACAACAAAGAAGAACAAAATTGGGAAGCTTAGTAATGCAGTAATACATCAAGAATGGTCCTTGTTTTGGCATTAAAAGTTAAAACCTTAATTATTATTATTTTTTTATTGCAATGTGCTCAATTATAAAGCTCAAAAATTTAATCAAGGGGATACATGAATTCTAAACTTCCCAGTAGCATTAGGAGTTTGAGAACCTAATAAGTTTTATGGTCCTACTTTCAATAGGACTTCGAAGTTGTAATTAGTCTTCAATTCCTATTCATATTTAGGTTTTGTCAACTTTTATGTGGGATGTTGAAGGTATCTTTGCATAATTGCTGCTTAATACAGTAGTACTCAACCAGACTTGCAGTAGTTTAGTTAGTCTTGATTTTGTTTCCAGAAACGGTTTCTCCGTTTTTCTGTGCTCAAAAACGGAAAAACACCCCAAAAACCGTTTGATTTTTCTGTTTCGTTTCACTTGTTTTTGGAAACAGAAATAGAAATTTATGCCTATTTCTGTGTCTGGAAATAGGAATGGAGAAACAAGCTAGACTTGTTTTTCTATTTCTAGAAACAAGTGAGAGCAGCAAAAATTGTGAAAAACCCGATGCTTCACTCGACCTACCCAAATCCCTACTCATTGTTGAAACTTCTCGTTATACAAATGTGGCAATTCCAACATTGTTGTGCGAAGCTCACAGTTTTGGATTGCCTTCATCCTTTTGAAGCTCATATCCATGAAGCATACCTGCAACTCCAACATCATGCCTTCACTCGTGAGTTGCATTCCTATAACGTCGTGCCTTCACTCATGTCTTGAACTCGACTACACTGTTGAAAACATTTCGGGAAACAGAAAAATCAAACACCTTTTTGCAATTCCAGAAATCATTTCTTAGCATAGAAACGCCAAAAACCATTTCTGCTGTTTCTAGACACAGAAACAGGAGAAACAAAATCAAATGGGCTCTTATTTTATCATGTTTTGTTTTGAATTGGTTACGTTTGAATAGAAGATAGAGAGATATACTTTGGGTATAAGTCAGTTTCATTAGTTTCAATTTTTCTAAGCAGGAATTAAATGCATCAAGAGATGTGGGATTGATTGGCGAGCCTCCAAGCTTCTCATGGGCGTGTCGAACGACATTAAAGTCTCCACCCCATCCCTAAGGGAGGGAGCCAACTTGAGAAGAAATAAGCCTAAGGTCGTTCTAGAGAGGGATCCGATCTAGGGCTCTATTAAGACCATAAATGGAAAAAAAGAAGAGGGCACTGCTACCTTTAGGATCCAAGGCAAAAGTGGATGAATTGAGAAGACAAAGAGATTTTGGATATCTGAATCTTGGAAGGGTTCCAAAGAATCCAAATTCTACCATTAGGGCCGTTAGAATAATTAGAGAGAAGGGACCAAGAGGGGGCTATTGAAGAGGCAATCTACAGGGCATTGGCTTCAGGCACTATGGTTTCCAGGAGGCAACAGAGGATGGAGTTAGAAGCTTTGAGGCAAGGGCGGATCTCAGCTTGCTTGGCAAAGGAATTTATCCCACAAACATTCCAAATGGTCCAGCAATTGATAGGGGGAGGAGGGGGGACATCAGGACCTCGGAGGAGCTGAGGTTTGCAAGGCCAATACGGGGGTGAGGTTTCCTCTGATTACGCCTACAGTATTCCTTAAGGGGGGGAGCCAGGAATGCTAGTAGAATTAGCAAAAGTATGGTATAAAGAATTGACTTTAGACTGGGCCGTGTCCAATGCTTGCTGCTTACTGCAAGTGGAAGACTCATGGCATGTTTTTCACAAGTTGGGAGAGCCAAAGTAGTGCTAGAACCATCGGGAGATATTGGGGAGGAAGAAGCTGAGAGTTGAGGATATTGCTGAAGAGACACTGGGCAGGAGCGCAGGCAAGTTTGTCCGAGGAGGTTGCACAAGGTAGCTGGGAGTTGCAGTCAACCATGGGAGCAGATGCAGAGAGGTCGTAGCTTCGAGAGAGACAAGCACGGTTGGAGTAGACGTGGCAAGGTCCTGCCTTTGCTTGAAGAGCAAAGCAGGAGGAGATGTCGTGGCATGGACAAGCACAGAGAAGCAGACAGCAGTAGTGGTGTCAAGGCTTGAACAAGCGTTCAACAGTAGCGGCAGGGGATGACAGGGTGACTTACCCAAGAGGGGCTAACAGAGAAGTGGAAGAAGTGGCATGGGCGAGGGTCAATGACGGAGTCAACAGAGTCACCGAATTCGTGGTTGCAAGATACGTGGCTGGAGATCTTAGTTGAAGATGACGAGGCAGGGAGCAGGTGGCAAGGTTCAGGGAAGAAAGCTTAGCAATAGAACAATAGCTATGTAGAGTTTCCAGAGTCGTAGTAGTCGTTGTAGCAGGAGACATGGTAGGAGACAAGTGCTGGTGAAGGCGTGGCATGGTGAAGGTCACAATAGGCATGGCGTCAAAGGAGCACCGTAAGGGGGGGTCAGGTGGGAGAGATGCACCCAAGAAGGTCCGATGGGCAGATGGGTCGGCCAAGAGACGGTCCAGATGGTTGGGGATAAGCTGGTTGTTTTGGGTTGAAGGTAAAGGAGTGGTGGGCCGAATGGAAAGAGTTGTGTTAGGCCGAGTGGAAAGTCGTGCGGTGGGCCTAGTTAGAATGGGTCGAAGATGGGCTAGAAAAGGGTGGCAGTTGGGTTTAGGATGAGAGGAGAGGTTTTTCTTCCAATAGTGCTCCAAGCTAGACAAGGGCAGGATGGGGATTTCAAAAGGGAGAGGGAGGGATGAGGGTCGGTGAGGAACCTTAATCAAGATAGGATCTTTGGAAGGCAAACGGGAAGGACCAGCCTTAAGAGAAGGAATGGAAGCTAAAGGGGGAAATGTTAGGGGGCAGCAGATACAGGAGGGGGATAGAGAGCGACAGGAAGCTCCAAAGGTAGGACTAGGGAAGCACAGAGGAACCAATGGGTTTTTCTAGCGAGTCCCGACTATAGACCGAAGGTCCAAGTGATGAGTCGTTAGGCACATTTTTCCAGCCTACAGGGGAGCCATATGCCAGAGGACAGGACATGCGAGGCCGTCGATGTCTACTCCACCTTCGACCACGCCTAGAGTGACGAGAGAGCTACAGAGTTGCGAGGTGGGGGTAAAAGGAGTAGTGGGGAAGGGGTCTGGAACCAGGATCTCTCGAGGAAGAAGCATAAATGAAAGCAGTGGAAGGGATTCCTAGACTTTCTTCAAAGGAAGGAACTCCCATTCTTTCTTTAGGGGCAGGTGGCATAAACTTGGCGAATGTCTTTGAATGGTGGCCAAATACTTTACAAGTTATGCAGTTGCCGGGGGGGATCTAGTCGTAGGAGATTTCTCGGTGGAAGGAACATCCTTCGTCATCTATGACCAACACCAAAGGAGGAGGGGGAGTGCCTACCGAAACTTCCACGCAGATTCTTGCATAAGAAAGCCTTCGCATTCTTCTAGTTCTAACATTTGTGAAGAATAGGAGTACTGACCACTGAGCCTATAATGCTTAGCCCTCTTTCGCTCCAAAAGTGTAGAGGAAGGTTCGGGAGGGCTAACCAGAGGGGGATGGAGCAGTAATTTTGTGAAGCTACATGTATTGATCCCACCTACGAAGGAAGATCGGTTTGTTTCCGAATTTCCAAGGGCCGCTTTCTAAGGCTTTAATCATATCCTATTCATTTGAGAAGTTAAAAGAAAGACGCCATTATCCAACAGGTGTGTGTCTAGAGAGCCTTAGGCTTTTCACTGCTTGATGAGACTTGAGAGAGCTTTTCACAATAGAAAACAGCAGTCCGCTACCAAGGAAGTGTCCGATCAAGCAAAATCTCCATTTAGATATTTCATTGTCAAGGAATCCCACTGAGAAGTGACCAAATTTCTTATCGCCAAGAAGGGTGGGGGAAACAGAGTGGCGAGAAAGGTCGGCCTTGGAGAAGGGAGAGTTGGGGTTGAGACAAAAGACCCATGATTTGGTCAATGGAGGAGGAGGGGCTGCCATGATAGAGGGGGTGAGGTGATTGGAAGAACATGGAATATCTTCAGCAGGGAGAGATGCAGGACGGCTAGGGGAGTTGAGAGGAGGAGGAGAAGAAGGAGGGGAAGGGGAGAGGGGTAATGTAAGATTGGTTCACAAGTGATCCTAATCCCAAGCAGGATCTGAAATTCTGGCTTAATAGAGAAGATCAGAAGATGTCCTCCAATAGGCTTAGTTCTAGCTCTCAAACACTCTCTCACAATAAACAAATAAAAGAAGAAAGAGAATTCGATTGAGGGTTGAGAAGAGGGAAGAAGAACTAGCGAATGGGCCCCTCACCCTCAGGTTTAGGCATCTCACCTAACTGCATCGCACAGCACAACAACATAAGCCATCTTTTTTTCTCATTAATAAATTCGCCTCCAATGTTGTAGCCCCTTACAAACTTATATCAAAGACTCAACTGACTCAAACACTAACAAGGAAATGCCTAACCCAATCCTTAACTAATTGGGAAACCTAAACTGATTAGAAAACTGAAATAATAAAGGAAATTAGACTCAAAACAGGACTCTAACTAAACTAATGAATTAAACCCCGCTTTCTTACTTTCTACCCTTATTTTAGGCCCATTAAAGTGGCCCATTACAAAGAAACACATGGGATCAAAAGTCCAACACATACATAATCCAACCAAGGCTTATTTGCAACAATATAAGCCATTAAATGACTTATCTGCATCAATTCGCCCTCTCTTAAAAAAAATCCGTCCTCGAATTTTGTAGAGTGTGAGGGTGATTATAGCATGGTGCACGTCCCCTCTTCAAGCCGTAGAAAAATTTAGGTCGGTCTTTGATAATAAGGATGTAGTATAGAATGTGAGGAGTTCGATCTTCAAGATACTTTAAAGGAATGATGAACTCCACATGCTCAGCTTCAACAACATCAAATGTATGCATGGGATCATCCACATGAATGCCTTCAACCACTATGTTCTTGACCTCCACAATTTCAATCTCAAGCTCCTCAGGATCTTCCTTTTGGCTGTTCACAGTCATCACAGATGTTGAAGCACCATTTCCTTGGGTTCGATCTCCTTGTCCACAATTGTGACTATGTTGCTTTCAACTTCATCCACATTAATCTCTTTGATAGGAACATCAATGACTAACTCTCCCTTGACAGTAGGAGTGGCTGGTTCACCTACACTAACTTCAATTTCTGACTTTGGTTCACTGGTCAGAGGTGTCTTCTCTTGTTGCTCCTTTGCAATGCATTGTACAATAAAGGCCGATGATTCCTTCATGCTCTTGTCAATTGTGGGTGGCTTTTGAAAATCTGGTGGAGGGAAGTACATTCTTTGTTTAAGCTTGGATAGGTACATACCTGCCAACTTATACTCCATCTCATCCCAAGTTTTAGGCTCACGCCCTTGAGCTTGAAGTTTCCTTTCACAGACTCTCCATTCTATTCGAACACTATCACTCATTTGGGAGCAAACGTATTGAAGTCGTTGCATCTCTGTCAAGTTGTAGTTGTCAAAGTACACATAATTCATATATCCATTCAAGGAAGATGTATGAAGAAATTTTCTCACAAAATTCACGTGGCTCCATCTTTGGTCTGGCTAGGCTCTTACATCAAATAATGTAAGATTGGATCACAAGTGATCCTAATCCCCGGTAGGATCTGAAATTCTGGCTGAATAGAGAAGATGTCCTCCAATAGGCTTGGTTCTAGCACTCAAACACTCTCCCACAGCAAACAAAAAGAAGAAAGAGAATTTGATGGAGGGTTGAGAAGGGGGAAGAAGAACTCATGAACGGGCATCTCACCCAACTGCATCGCACAGCACAACAGCATACGCCAGGCCAAACCCAATCCTTAACTAATTGGGAAACCTAAACTAACTAGAAAACTGAAATAACAAAGGAAATAGACTCAAAACATGACTCTAACTAAACTAATGAATTAAATCTTCTTTCCTACTTTCTACCCATATTTTAGGCCTATTAAAGTTGCCCATTACAAAGAAAACCCATGAGATCAAGGGCCCAACACATATATAACCCAACCCAAGGCTTATTTGCAATAAAATAAGCCCATCAAATGACTTATCTGCATCAAGGGGAGGGGTGCCGGAGACCATCGATTCTCATGAAAGATCGCACCATGTCATCCACATTAAACAATTAACAAATATTTTTCTTGTCTTTTAATTCCTTGTGTTTATTTACACTTTTAATTGAATTATATTCTAGAAGTATTAGATGTTGTTAGAATACCTAGGATCTAGTTCACCTACACCATAGACTACCTACTTAGGGTCCGAAGTCAAAGTACCATTTTAGGTTTGATTTTTAAAAAAAATAAGGTTTATATTGTGTTTAGAAGGCCTAAAATACAGTAGTTGACAAGTTTCAGGGCTAAAAAGGCAATATGGCCACTGAAACTACCAACCGGGATAACTTGGCAAAAAAACCAGATCTCAATTTTTTTGGCCTGGAAAAATCTGTGTCAAAACCGAAACCTCAAATGTTAGGCTTCCCTTATAGGTTTTTTGGTCCCATTTTCGTTAGGAGTTCTGAAGTTGTAATAAGTCTTTAACTCCCAATCAGTTATTCTTCATTTTTCCCCCTCCATTTTTCTGCTTCTTATTTTCAGGGTTACTACTGGTCAAAGTCCCACATCACTTGATTTCTTCTTTTTTTTCCCCTAATTTCTTTGATTCTTTAAACCCTATCCAACCATACTCTATTACTCACCACCTTTCTTTTTAGTTCAGCCTCAGAAAACCGGTAAGTCTAGGCTGTGCTGCATATAACAGCAAGGAAAGCCTCACATCTTCTCAAACCTCAAGGAATTTAAAGCTATTTCCCCAAAAAAATTGAGAACCAAAGATACAGAAAATAAATGGTTTCAGACATTTAGGCTCTGTATGGCAACATTCTGAAAAATCAATTCTGGTATTTTTTCGTTTTTTTGGAATAGAAATAGGGTGAAAGCTGTATGGTATGTCCGGTTCATTTTTCTATTTTTTTGAAATGAACTGGGTACTTTTCAGACTCTAGAGCTATTTTTTTGGCACAAGGTTTTGTTGCTTTTCAATTTCAGAATCGATTCTGAGCAAAGGCGCAAAAAAGAATGTCTCACTAAAGAGGAGATCTTCCCAGAGTAACGGTCTTTCAAGTAGAAGTTCGGAGCCTAGATCTTGCAGCACTTCTTGAGGAGCTCTTTTCCTTCCAGCACCTTCTTTTCGAATTTCTTGAGACCCTTCAGCTTCTGATCAGTCAACTCTAAAACCAGTTGCTTCCCTTTTTTAAAAAAGTGGAACCAATTGTTCAAGAGTATTTTGAAGTTGTTCAACGTCTTCCCTGAAACTGACGATTTGATACGTCGCATCTAATATCGCTGGCAATGTCTATTTAGCTATGGTACCCAAGATGATTGACTCTGCCATCTGTTGTTTGCTCTCTTTCGCAGATTTTCAAGTCAGTCCGAGGTAGATAGTTTCTTGCAGGGAGATACTATCTGCTACAATTATAAGCTGCCGAAGGGAAGGAAAGCTTCTGAACAAAAAGGAGGGAACCTATTACACCTCTTCCCATTGATTAATTAATTGGTGAAGAGGAGAGTTGGAGGGGAGGTGTTATGTGCTGTTCAAACTTCATTGATGTTGGCAAAAACCCAAACATATCCAACAATTGAATGACTTTCGTAGACTTTATGTGCTGCCCTCTGAAGTCTTTGGCAAACCCAAATACTTGCAGCAAATTCTTCAAACCATGTGCAAAACCTTGGTTCTTAAAACCTTATGGAAAATGGAGTGTTGGGTTGATCTGTGTTAAGATCAAAATTTGAAAATTCTTCAATTTTGTTGTTTTGGACCTGATGAGGCCATTTCTCCCTAACCACGGCACGGCCAAGGAGCTAACTAACGAATGCTGCACTGCTACCCCAGCCCTTCATCTGCCCGAGCTGCCACCTTGGCCCTCCATCAGCCCGAGCAGCCACCTTGGCCCTCTATCAGCCCGAGCTGCCACCTCGGCCCTCTACCAGCCCGAGCTGCCACCTCGGCCCTCCGCCAGCCCGAGCCATCACCTCGGCCCTCCACCAGCCCGAGCCGCCACCTCGGCCCTCATCTGGCTGTGCTACCACCTTGCCCCAACGTCAAGAAGCAAGGTTCCCAGAAACGTGCTCTCGTCCACTCCTACATTCAAGGAACGTAATCCCTGATCACAAGGACAGGACTCTATCCACTACACGTCATCAGAGGCATCCACTTCTCCCACGTTAGCACTTCCGAGATGATAGGGGGATATTCCCTTGGTATACCCCAGGATCTGGAATATTCCCAGCATCAGAGAGTTGTCCCTCTCCAGGACTCCACACCTAGTAGGACTCTCCACGGACTTCCCCCTTTCTCCATTCTACCAGTGGCCTATAAATACCAAGGTAAGCCTCCATTGAAAGGGATCGATCACTTCTTTTAACTAAAAACTCTATTGAGTATCTGCTGTGAAAGGATCTGACTTAGGCATCAGAGAGTCCCCCATCGAGTCAGCCCGGCTCTCCCCTGTCTTCTCTTCTGTGCAGATCAGCTGGAGCATTTGGAACTGTAGGGAAGATCGCCCGGCCAATTTTTACCACATCAAATTGGCACCGTCCATGGGAACTGTTACAAAAAGCTACCCTAGATCAATGCAATTAAGAAGTGAGAAGGTCATTTCCTCTACGGCAACGCGAGTAAGGTCCACTCGCGATTTACCACTTAAACATTCTCATTCACCCCAATGGCGGAACAAGAGGATGTCCCATCGGAGACCTCCCCACAAAGAACCCAACGAGCCCTGCCTGACACGGCAGTTGCGCCAAGAGAGGGAGACCAGCGTGAGCAAAACCCCCAGCAATCTCGCCATGTCTCGTCATCCCGAGCGGCTCACCCGAATATGGAAGAATAGATGCAGAGCCTGCAGCTGCAGGTGTTAGCAACAAACACTCTAGTATAGGACTTCATACGTCAGTTCAGTTCGGCACTCCCTGTATCCCCAACTGGCTCAGCTCAGCCGCCTAGGTCGGCTCCGGACAGGCGACCCCGAGACGAATCACCTGACAATAGTGTCACCCCTCAGCCAACAGCCAGGAGGGGATCCGCCATAACGTCACACACGGTTTGCTCGGTGCCACCCCGATCTCCCACCGAGAGACGCCGGCAAGGGACCCTTTCCGCACGGAATGGGGGGGCTCGCCGTTCTACATGTAACCGGAGCCCAGGGACACGTAATGCTCATAAATCCCCACCCAGGGCAGAGAGACGCCAGCGTTTGCCCCAAAGGCTTAGAGATGCACATCCGCACGAAGTACGCGAGAACCGCTCGCAGAGAACAGCTCGAGAAGCGCCCCCTCATGGAGGTCATCAAGGCTCACCTCCTGGGCCAGCCAGAGGCGCACGACGGAAAGGCTAGGATCGGATTGATAGGCGCCAAGACAGAGGAGGAAGCCCCAGAAGGGCTGGGAGGGAACGCCGCTCCCCACACAGTCGGGCTGAGGATAGGAGGGACGACTTGGAGAGCCGTATCCAGCGTCTCACTGAGAGGGTAAAAGGAATGCAAAGGCAAAGGCACCCGGCTGACATAACAGTAACCCCGGCCCATAATGCGCTATCTGATGAGCTGATAGATGTTAAGCTGCCCCCAAATTTTGTGATACCTGTCTTTAATGCATATGACTGCACCACGGACCCCTATGATCACCTCCTATACTACAGTTCGGCTATGATAGTCCATGGGAGGTCAGACGTAATTCTCTGCCGAGCCTTTGCGGCCTCATTAAAAGGGGTTGCGCTGGTGTGGATGTCGAACTTGCGGCCTCGGTCCATCCATAGTTATGAAGAGCTAACAAGAGCGTTCCTCACACGTTTCCAAGCTAGTATGAAGCAGAAGCAAACTACGCAAAACGTGATGAATATGAGGCAGGGTGCAAGGGAGACAATAAGGGAGTTCCTTGCGCGATTCACCAAGGCAACGCTAGAGGTAAAAAACTACCAGAGGGAGTGGCGTATAGCACATTGTGCAATGGGGTAATGCACCCCGATCTAGTCCAGTCCCTTGCCCTCGACTTGCCAGAGATAATGCCCGAGCTGCTAAGATGGTGCAATCAATACGCTAACATGGAAGAAGTCCTAGCCGCCAAGGGGATGGTTGACAGAGGAGACCAATAATAGAAGGAGAAGAGGATGCTCTTAGAGATCCAGGACCAAAAGTATTTTTGCTGGCCCAGGCCAATGACAACTAAGCCAGAGGAGAGAAACCCCAACCGGTACTGTCGATACCACCGAGACCATGGACATGACACTGAAGATTGCAAGTCTCTGAAACGGGAAATTGATGAGCTAATCAAGGCAGGATACCTTAACAAGTATTTGAAGCAGAAATAAGGGGGGGAACTGGCCCTAGCCAAGGAGAGATGAGGTTGGGCCGAGCCGTGACAGGACCGAGCCGCTCAAGGAGCCCACCGGGGACCGAGCTGACACATACGATAACCAGTCGGTGGGTCCAGTCATTCTGGCAATCATGGGTGGACCCACGGCGGAATCAGTTAGAAAAGCCAAAGCTCACGAGCAGTTCGTATGCATCACAGAACAGCCCGTCAAAGCCCTCAAACCGGATCCACCCATCACATTCTCTAACAAAGACCTGGAAGAGCTGAACTGGCCTCACAATGACGCCATTGTGATTCAGTTAGTAGTGGCCAACCACCCCTTCCACAGGGTCCTAGTGGACACAAGCTTCCGCTGATCTCATATCCTACGAAGCCTTCATAAAACTGGGACTTGGCACCAGAGCTTTAAAAGCGGCACCATGACCCTTGTACGGATTTTTGGGCACACCAACGGAGCTAGAAGGAGTTGTTGACCTGCCAGTAACCATCGGCCAGGGAGCTCGAACTGCCACTACCATGGTTTCTTTCATAGTCGCCAAGATAGCCTCACCTTACAATGTAATCCTCGGCCGACCTGGTCTCAATGGCCTTGAAGCGATTGTGTCCACCAAGCAAATAAAGTCAAGTTCCCTACCAACAAACGGAATCAGGGAATGCAGGTCCAGCCAAAAGGAATCCCGGGAGTGTTATGCTAACTTCATAAAGTCTATCAAGTAGCCATGCTCTGGCCTGGCATGTATGGTAGAAATTTTCGACTGCCGCGATGAAAGCCTTCTGAACCGAGCCGAGCCAGTTGAACAACTGCTGACTCTCCCCATTACTGAGGCCGAACCGTCAAAGATTGTTCAACTCGGAGCATCACTGCGCTCCCAACGTCGTGACGAAATTCTCAACTTCCTCGGTGAAAACTCTGATATCTTTGCGTGGAAGGCTTCTGACATGCCAAGCATCTCAAGGGCCGTAGTCGAGCACAGTCTGGATGTTAACCCTAGCTTCAAACCTATTCAGCAGAAGCGCAGGAACTTTGCAACTGAGAGGAACATCATCATCGAGGAGATTGAAAAACTCCTGACTGCAGGATTCGTGAGGGAAATAAAATACCCAACCTGGCTAGCCAATGTAGTCATGGTTCCGAAGTCCAATAGGAAGTGGAGGATCTGCGTAGCCTACACCGACTTGAACAAAGCCTGTCCTAAGGACTGCTATCTGTTACACAGGATTGACTCCCTTATAGACTCAATGGCAAGCCACGAGATGCTGACTTTCATTGATGCATACTCCGGTTATAACCAGATAAAGATGAAGGTGGAGGATGAGGAAAAAACTGCATTCCTCACCACTCAGGGCAATTACTGCTACACTATAATGCCCTTTGGCCTCAAGAACGCCAGAGCTACGTACCAGAGGATGGTTAACGCAATGTTCCGGAGCCAGATTAAAAGAAACATGGAAGTTTATGTAGATGGCATGCTAGTCAAGAGTGCAAAAGGAGCTAATCATGTGCTAGATCTGAAGGAAGCCTTTGAAGTTCTGCGGCGGAACCATATGAGGCTAAATCCTGCCAAGTGCGCATTCAGAGTGACTTCTGGGAAGTTCCTAGGCTTCCTAGTGTCGAAAAGGGGGATAGAGGTAAACCCCTCCAAAATCGAGTCCATCCAAGAAATGCGCCCGCCAAGAAACATTCACGAAGTTTAGAAGCTGACAGGGTGTCTAGCTGCATTGAACAGGTTCCTATCCCAAGCTGGGGACAAGTGCCTTCCTTTCTTCAAGCTACTAAAAGGAGGGAAAGGACACCACCAATTTTTCTGGACAGAGGAATGCAAAGCGGCTTTTGAAGAAATCAAACCTGCCTAACCAGGCCTCCTCTACTAAGCCGACCAGAGCCAGAAGAGGTGCTACAGCTTTATTTTGCTACTTCATCGATAGCCGTTAGCGCAGTTCTCATAAGAGAAGAAGGAAACCCAGAAGCTTGTCTACTACGTGAGACACGTGCTCCTGGATGCAAAAACTCGGTACTCAAGAATGGAGAAGCTCGCACTAGCATTGGTCGTGGCAGCCAAGAAGTTGAGACCTTACCTCCAAGCGCACACCATAGCTGTACTGACGAATCAGCCACTGCGAAAGGCACTCCACAGCCCTAGCATAGCAGGGCGGATGGTGAGCTGGGCTGTCAAGTTAAGTGAGCATAACATCGAGTACCGACCAAGAAGTGCAATCAAGGGTCAAGCACTGGCTGATTTCTTGGTAGAATGTACACAAACCAGATAAGAGGGAGCCGCGAGGGCCGAGCCGAACAAAAAGTGGAAACTCTTTGTTGATGGATCCAGCACCACAACAAGGAGCGGTGCGGGACTTATGCTGCAAAGCCCGAAGGAATTCGCGATACAGTACACCCTCAGATTTGCATTCCCCCGCAACGAACAATGAAGCAGAATATGAAGCCCTGATAGCGGGAATCAAACTGGCAAAGGCCGTAATGGTAGAGGATCTGGTCGCACAGTGACTCATAGTTGATTGTAAACCAAGTCAATGGGCAATATGAGGCCAAGGAGGAGAGAATGACCAAATACCTGAAAAAAGCGCGTCGTTTGATCACCAGCTTCAATACGTTCGCAATGGTGTTAGTCCCGAGGGAAGAAAATACGATAGCAAATGCCCTCTCCAAACTAGCTACAGTAGAACTCGGGGACTGCGCAAGCTCAGTATACTTTGAAGTATTAGACAAACCTACTTATGAACAAGAGGTGATGTATAACAACACGAAGCCAGCCGAGCCGAGCTGGATGGACCCCATTATAGACTATTTGCGAGATGGACATCTCCCTGGGCACCAGATAGAAGCAAGGGCAGTCAAGAGGTGGGCAACCGAATACACCCTCCAAGATGGAGTACTGTACAAAAGGGCAATATCTTGGCCCCTACTAAAGTGCCTACTGCCAACCAAGCCGAGGAGACACTCCGCGAGGTCCATGAAGGAATTTGTGGATACATGGGAGGAAGGGCACTGGCCTACAAGGTGTTGCGCCAAGGATTTTACAGGCAAAAAATGCAGCAAGATGCAATGAAGTTCACCCGGCAATGCTTTAAATGTCAAGTACACGCCCCAGTAAAACTTAGCTTCGTAATCTACCCGATCCCATTCGCGATGTGGGGAATGGATATCCTAGGGCAGTTCAAAAAAGGCAAGGGCAGTGTCCAATTTTTTATTGTCGCTTACTTCACTAAATGGGTGGAAGCACGTCCCCTAGCCAAGATCACTAAGCAGGCGGAAGAAAAGTTTGTAAGGGACGTCATATACCGTTACAGTGTCCCAAAGATACTGGTCACAGATAATGGTCGACAATTCGACAATAAAAAATTCAGGCTCTTCTGCAGTAACTTTAACATTGATTTCTGAAACACTACTATAGCACACCCACAATCAAACAGCCAAGCAGAAAAGGCCAACCACATACTTCTTGACGGAATAAAGAAGAGGCTGGACCGGGAGAAGAACTGGGCCGACCAGCTACTCAGTGTACTTTGGGCATACCGTACCTCAGCTCAGACCCCTACAAAGGAGATGCCATTCCGATTGGCATACGGGATTAAAGCATTAACTCCTGTAGAGGTGACCCAAGCTTCGTTCCGATCAACAGCGTTCGAAGCGTCACAGAACGAGGCAGGGCTCAAAGCAAATATCAATTTCATAGACGAAGTTCGAGAAGAAACTCTAGTGCGCAATGAAACCTACAAACAAAAAGTCAGGAAGTACCACAACCGAAAGGTCAAGCCACGGGGATTCATAGTAGGTGACTTGGTACTCAGAAAAGCAGCTGCAGCAGACCTAAGAAGTGAAGGCAAGCTAAGCGCGAACTGGGAAGGCCCGTACATAGTCTCCAAAGTGATGCGCCCCGGTACTTACCACTTGCAAACTCAGGGGGTACAGCTATACCAAGAGCATGGAATGTTAAAAATCTCAAAAAAAATTACCAGTAGATTGCATTGAAGTCCCCTTGACTGGGCGTTAGTCTTATAGATTTTTAATTTCAGCACCTTAGTTTTCATATTTCAATTATTCAATTTCATTCACGGAGCAGATTAGACTCTATTTCAAAGCAATGTATTTGTCACAAGTCCATGCCACACATCAATGAACTATGAAGCTTCTCTCAAACATCCGGCTCATCTAAGGCATAAAGACCGAGCTCCAGCTTGGCAACATCTAAGACCGAGATCCAACTTAGCACTACCAAGACCAGACCCTAGTTTGACAACTTAAAGACCTTAACATCTAAGGTATAAAGATCGAGCTCCAGCTCGGCACTACCAAGACCAGACCCTAGTTTGGCAACTTAAAGACCTTAACATCTAAGGCATAAAGACCGAGCTCCAACTTGGCAACATCTAAGACCGAGATCCAGCTCGGCGCTACCAAGACCAGACCCTAGTTTGGAAACTTAAAGACCTTAACATCTAAGGCATAAAGACCGAGCTCCGGCTCGGCACCATCAAAACCAAATCCAGGTTTGACATCTCAAATACCGTCCAAGGCATTAAGCTTGAGCTTCAGCTCGGCATTGCTGCCGCCCAAGTCTAGGCACAATGCTTCTCTATGCTATGATACATAAGACCAAATCAAGCTCAACTAAATAATGGAACTACCTTACAGAAATGGAAGAGGCACAAGGATTGAAGAAAAAGTATTTTTTTCATTAATGACGGAGGGAAGAAACCCTCAAAAATTACATCAACTCCCAAATAGGATTTTTACAAAAAAAAAAAAAAGAAGAAGAAAAGAAAGAAGATTACATCACTCCCGCAATGGGGAAAAGGGAAAAGACAACATCAGTATTACAGAAGTTGGGGGCTGGCTCAAGAGGAAGAGAGGTGGTTCACTTGGTTGCTTTAGGGTCGGCTTGAGTCACCTCTTCACGAACCTCGGCCTAATCGGCGAGCTGCACTGAAGAAGCTGGGGCAGGAGCGCGCTGCTCATATTTAGAAAAGTCAAAATCTAACGTCTTGCCAAGGACGAACTGAATGGCGTCTTCCGAGCCGGCCTGAAATGAAGAGACCTTGACGTCAACTAGCCATTTTTGACCAACTTCAGAGTTCAGCCACCTCTCAGCAGCGACCTCATCGCTCGATGCCAGTTCGGCCTGATGCTTCTTATCCAGCTCAGAAATCCGAGCTGAAAGTTCGGCTTCTTTCCTTTTGCTGGCCTCATGAGCCTCAGCCAGCTCGCTCTGGAGTGTGTCCTCCTTGACAAGGCCGTTGTTGATCCTGAGCTGCTTAGCGACCTCACGCTCCAGCTCGCCAGCTCTCTCCTCGTTGTCTCTCACTTTTTGCTCCTCAGATCGGGCCATTTTCTTCTCACTCTCCAGCTGACCCGTGGCCATCTGGAGCTCCCCCCGGAGACGCTTTACCTCGTCGTTTGCCTTGGCAAGACCAACGACCATGTTCTCGAACCGTTGAGCAGCCTCAACCGCAAAAGCAAAACCCTACAAGGATCCAACAGAGTCATGAATACTTGAAACTCAAGTAAGCACAAAGAATGAGAGGAAAATACTTACGTCGCCCATCCGGGCGTAGACCTGTTCCTAGAAGTTGATGTTGGACAACTTCCTCACACGGGCAATGTCCCTCTTAGGATGGCTATAACGGCACCAAACCCGAGCTGCAATGGGGTCCAGCACTGTGCCATTCTCCAACAGTTCCACCCAGGGATCCACAGGCTGCTTTCCCGTTTGGGCCACTTTGGGAGGGTTGCCTTGCTGCGCCTCCTCCATAGGCAAACACCTCCTCATCTGGCCGTCGGTGTCTGCCCCTGCTTGGTCAGGCTTGCCGGTCTACCCCGACACCTCCCTATAGCCCACTAGCTCCTTGCCTTTCAGAGAGCCCAGAGTCCCGTGCCGAGCTAAATATTGGATTAGGGGGCATCTCCTTCCCTGGCTTGCCCCTAATAATAAGCGGCAAGGCCTTGTTACATGTGCCAGGGGAGGGTCGACCTTCGGGCCAAGGTTAGCGCTCGCCGCTGCCTTACCCTTGTCGGCAGTCTTCTTGGCGACCTGCTCGGCCGCCTTCTTCCTCGCCTCCGTTGCCACCACGGTCAGGGCTTTATTGTCGACCTTCACATTAATCACTGCAAAACAAGGAAGAGCCGGGCTGAATTAGTATTAAAATCAAGCTTTGTAGGAAAACCGAGCTGAACTACCATGAACTGGACTCAATCGAACCCTCACCAGGGACTTCACTCAGCTCCCACTCTCGGAGGAAGTCTTCATCCTGCAACATTCGAACATCCACTACCTCCACACCCAAACACATTTGATATGTTTGGAGGTCAGTTGGGGAGAGCTTGGGAGCTCGGTTCAGCACGAAGAGGGTGGGCTTTACCCAGCTGCTCTTGAAGGGGTT
Organism: Macadamia integrifolia; assembly: GCF_013358625.1. Classification (NCBI taxonomy): domain Eukaryota; kingdom Viridiplantae; phylum Streptophyta; class Magnoliopsida; order Proteales; family Proteaceae; genus Macadamia; species Macadamia integrifolia. The sequence goes on along the minus strand of NC_056562.1, from coordinate 4,726,650 downwards.
CTCCTCCATCGCCACGTAGAAGTACCTCTCCTTCCACTTCTTCACCGATGAAGGCATGTTGAGGAACATCTTCAGGTTGCTATAAGGACCGTCTCTATCCCTTTTGGTGAAGTAGTACCACCCTGAGGTGTGCCTCTTCACCAAAAACATCTTCCGAAATAAGTCCAACGTTGTGGTCTAGCCCAACTTCGAGACGAACAACTCAAAGCCAAGAACAGTCCGCCAAGAGTTCAGAGTCAGCTGGCTAGGAGCAAGGCACCAGTGCTCCAAAACCGAGCTGACCAGCTCAGGCACCGGGATCCTAAGGCCGCTCTGGAAAGCAACATCATAAAGGGCCACCTCGTCCCCAGAAGTGTCCACACGTTCATCCTTGTCTGGGACGTGCATCACCAAGTAATCGGGGATGCCGTATCGACTCCGGATCAGGTCTAGAACCTTGGGCGTCAGGATGCTCGGGTATTCACCGCAATTTTCTTCTCTCCAAAGGAGGAAGTAGAGCCTTCCCCCTCAAACTCTGCTAGGCCAGCCTCAGGGACTTCAGCGCCCGATGGGCCTGCAACCGAAGTGCCCGCTACAGCGGCACTGGGGGGCTTGGCTGGGGCGACCGAGCTAGCATCGCCCCTAGCCGAGACGGTCTCAGGCGAGACCACCTCCACAGACTCAAGAGTTTGAGTTACTGCTTGAGCCCGAGCTACTGCCTAAGCCCGAGCTGCCACTAAAACCAGAACTGTCATCAGAACCCGGACTACTGGACGTGTCGCCACTGGAGGAAGAAGGATTGGGAATTGGGCACTCTGGGTGGTCTTCCCCAGGCCTCACCGTCGTCAAGGGTGTCTGGTTCGAAGAGTCTGGGTCACGTGTGGACGCAATATTGGGATCACCGGGACTACAGCTGGGGTACGCAGAGGGATGAGCAGAAGATTGACAGGTCACAACCATAATGTGATCTTACTTGTCGCAGGACAAGTTTGGAAAGGACGAGCTGATAAAAGGATGTTGTTCACGACACCGGGCTGCTCAAACTGATGATGTTCGCGCTGAAGATAGGAGCGAGCTGAGCTGACTTTATTGCGAGATCAAGTGACAATACTTTTGAACATAACGTATCCTATTTATAGAAGGCGGTGGAGAACGAACGGCTGGATCTGGCTGAGATCAATGGTGAACACAAGCAATCTCTTCGCCTGCCCGAGGTGAATTTAAGGCTCCAAGACACGTGGCAGAACCAGCGCGATTCGCGCTGAGCGAACGACGCAAAATCGAAAAATTCAACCGCATTAAATGCTCTAGTTGTCCGAACCAAACTGCTAGAGTGGGGGGCTGGTGATGAGGGCATTTCTCCCTAACCACGGCACGGCCAAGGAGCTAACTAACGAATGCTGCACTGCTACCCCAGCCCTTCATCTGCCCGAGCTGCCACCTTAGCCCTCCATCAGCCCGAGCTACCACCTCGGCCCTCTGTCAGCCCGAGCTGCCACCTCGGCCCTCCGCCAGCCCGAGCCATCACCTCGGCCCTCATCTAGCTGTGCTGCCACCTTGCCCCAACGTCAAGAAGCGAGGTTCCCAAAAACGTGCTCTCGTCCACTCCTACATTCAAGGAACGTAATCCCCAATCACAAGGACAAGACTCTATCCACTACACGTCATCAGAGGCATTCACTTCTCCCACGTTGGCACTTCCGAGATGATAGGGGGATATTCCCGTGGTATACCCTAGGATCTGGAATATTCCCAGCATCAGAGAGTTGTCCCTCTCCAGGACTCCACACCCAGTAGGACTCTCCACAAACTTCCCCCTTTCTCCATTCTATCAGTGGCCTATAAATACCAAAGTAAGCCTCCATTGAAAGGGATCGATCACTTCTTTTAACTGAAAACTCTATTGAGTATCTAACTTAGGCATCGAAGAGTCCCCCGTCGGGTCAGCCTGGCTCTCCCCTGTCTTCTCTTATGTGCAGATCAGCTGGAGTATTTGGAACTGCAGGGAAGATCGCCCGGTCAATTTTTACCACATCAAAACCTTATGCGAATGGAAGAACGTGTTGTTAGTTCTTCAACACTAGAAATATGTAGTCTATTATAGAAGACAAGCTTAATTGAATATGCAGAAATAAGGCTAACATGCATGCTTATTCTTTTGAGCTTCCATGGTTGAAGGTCAAGGAGATGGTCTTGGCACCAGGAGCAATATGGCTGAAGCATCTCTGAAACTTTGGGATCTTATTTTCTAAATATATATGGAATTGTATTATGTAGCACTTGCTTGACCTTGTTGAAAACATTGAAATAGTTTATATTAGTTGGAACTCATGGCTCTATTGATGTATGGTTAAGTTGTAGTCGGGAGTATTATGTGGGGGTATTCGCTTGATTTGTACCTATTTTCAATGATCAAGAATCTTGCAATTCCTAAGAACCACGGCTACGTAATTCATTCTAGTAAGACTTGGATGTTGAACTATTGAATTCATTATTTCCTATGGTGTAGGTAGCATTTTACGTAATTATTTATTTCATAATAGAAAAGATTATGTCAAGTGTGAAGCATAAATATTTCTATTTCTTCCTAGTTACAGACAATTTTTTTTCAACATTACCATACAACATTTAAGGTACAGAATCACTCCAAAAACATAGAAATACAAAAAACTATGCTGGACCCAGAATCAGTTTTTTAAAACAGAAATGTTACAGTACAGAGCCTTAGTGCCATGTCACTAGAAATATAATGTCATGTGTGCTGCTATTAGAGACTCAAAAACATAGAACAATATTCAAAATAGAAAGGTTGCTACATGTTCAAGCCTAATACAGAAGAGAAGTTCTTTGGGCAGCCATTATGCACAGATACCATCAAAGTTGACAAAACCTAAATAAACAGGTATACCTTGACAAATGGAGAATCAACAAGGAGGTGTGAGGACACAGTTGGAGCAGACTGCACTAATCCATCATACATCTCTTTGGAAGCCCAGCTTGCTATTGCATCATTCATCCTGTATTGAGTCATTAACCTAGTTGCAAGAATCCCTTCATGCAAAGTCGATGCTCTTTCTAGAAGAGATACACCAAGTCCACCTTCTAAGGCTTTTCTGGACAAAATCACCGGAGCTAACTGCCACTGATCTCCTGCAAGTATACAACGCTTTCCCTGCAAAATTGGGATCCAACAAGAAGGCTCAATTGCTTGCCCCGCTTCATCTATAACAACCAAATCAAAAGGATCCAGTCTCCGAATCAAAGGATCAGCTGCTCCAGTATTAGTGGATAGTACAACTTGAGCACGTGATAATACTTCCCTCACAGTCTCCTTCTCCTTCTTCTTCAATGCATTCCCAAGTTGCTTTAAAAGCTGGCGTATACCTGCGGCTAAAGAATCATCTTTTAAACAATGTCGCAGATCTTTTCTTAGATCTGCTTTCTTCCTTTCATACTCTCTCCTAAAAGTTCCAAGCTTTGAATTTACGATTTCAACAAGAGACTTCGAAGCTACAGCTGGAGATATCCTAGCAGGATTTCCAACACGCACAATGTCCATTCCAGTATGTGAAAGCTTCTCTACCATGTTATCTACAGCTGCATTTGTAGGTGCTGTTACGAGCACCCTTTCACCTTGTTGAACAGCAAGTGAAATCAATTCCTTAAGCAAACCAGTCTTTCCAGTACCAGGAGGACCATTTATTATTAGTACAGGCCTCATCTTGTTCAAACCTAGAGAAATTGACCTTTGTTGAGAATCATCATATGTTCCAGTCTCTAGTAGTCCATCCAATTCTGCTTCATTCCATTCCACCAAATCATTTTGCTCCAGCCATGTAACATCTTCTTTATCTCCAAATAGAGTGGCAACAATGGCAATTGAAGGATTTTTCTTCTGCAAACCATTCTTTTGGAGCAGCATGAGGGCTTCACAGTTTCTCTGTAAATGAAGATTAAAACTAGATATCATTTAAGTTGCAAGGGAAACAATTAAACAAGATAATAAGCATGCACAAAACACCATCAAATCTCCACGTGAATCAATGCCATGGGTTAATATTATAACTGCAATGCAGCACATAGAATGCAGGTAACAAAATTCCCCAATGCTTCATAACAAGCATTGTACAGAAGGTTTGATAATTATATTTCAATATCTTCTACAAAGGTTTTAATGAATCAGCACAGCAGATGTGAAACCTTCAGGAGTGAGAAATCCTAGATGGATACAGAAAAGGATTGAATTTGAGATTGCTTCCAGGCTTTCTATCTAGCATCAGTAAGAAGTCCTAAAAAGATGATCAGAAACAACAGGAGTTGAGAAATCTAAGGACCCAAATGCGAGCATATTAGGTGGTTATTGAAACCAAAATAAGAAAGCCATTCCAACTGTTGAAGATTAGCATGTCCAAGCAGAATAATACAATTAAACCCAACTTGTTTAGATGAAGAAACCATGCAAAATGATGAGCTCATCTCATCTATACCTCATATGTGAGCACATCAGCCAATCCATGGATTCTATCAATGCGAACACTCTTGCCAAATAGCTTAGAAAAAGTGGGATCACCATGGCGAGACTCCAATGCCACGCTGATGCTACAACCATCATCTCCTAAGTTGTTAACAAATCCCTGCATGCAAGAAGTTGTACCAGCTCCCCTGCTATCACATGTCCTCACACAAACCATGTCTCCATGGGAAAGTGTCGTAGGTGGCAATCGGTGGTTCCCTTCGACCCTGAACAGAACCAAATGCATGCCCCCTAATCCTGCAAACATAATGGCTAACACTATTAGATAAAAGCCGAGGCTAAGGCCAACTCACAGGTAGAAAACCCATTACATTCATTTTCAGATAAATCAAACAAAAGAACCAGCTGCCGTAGTAAAAGGAACAATGAAACACATTTCTTGACCTGTGGACGAGCTAACCGCACTCAAATTGCAAATGGTATCACACAGCTCTTGCTGAGCCTGACCGTGGCTGACCAAGTATTCAATAGGCTTGGAAGAATCTGAATTCTCATTGGGTGTGGGAACAGCATCCAGTTCCTCCTGAGTGAACTCCAACTCAGAGTCCCTTTCAATACGCAGGAGTTCAGACATGCGCTTCACAAAGTTGTCAATGCTGCTTTGTATGACCTTGGCCTTCTCAAGGTCCATCCCTAGACCACCGTGAACAGCCTTCAGTTGGGGAATCTTCCGCGCAATTGCCCGATGCTGAGCTGCAAATGCATATCCTCACTATCACTGCCTATTATTAAGCGAGCTCAATATGAAAGGAAAACTCACAATATAAGTTGGAAAGAGGGGGGACAGGGAGAGAAAGGGTGGAGAGAATGAGAGAATGTGATATAACAGCTTTTTGGTCTCAACTTCTCAGCTCATTTCTCAGCGACAAATTGTGAAGTTCTGATTTTCTATTTTATTTTTTGGTAAGGAATTTCCGATGATGAGCTAGATTCTGTTTTTACAGTTCGGATTTTTTATTTTATTTTTTGGTAAGGAAGTTCTGATAATGAGCTAGATTCTGTTTTTACCCTTTCTGGCCTTGTTTAGGCCTATATCCATTTAATGCTTATACTGTACTTTGAGATTTATCCCTCTTCTCCTTTAAATCCCCCAGCGTACCCCCCCCCACCCCAAAAAAAATGAGAGGAAGTGAGAAATGACAGCCGCTAGTTTTTTTCACTGCTGGGTTGCCAATGTATGCCTATTTTGATGCTACCTCTTAACTAAAACATGAAATTTCAAAGAGAGAATGTAGAAGTGAGAAGGAACCTGAATTGGCGAGGTCCTTGAGGAGCTTCCAAGAGTGGGTGTTGCGCCAGTCTTGGACCTGGTTGGTGCGTTGGAGGTGCTGGAGAACGTCACGAAGCTCCCTCTGGAAGTGGTCGAAGAGGGTTGGATAGTGGGTGCAGGCCTTGAGGCAGAGTGATTCGAGACCGAGTGGCATAGGGACCGCATTGAGGTAAGGCTGAGCTTGGATGACGAAGGTGAGGCCAGGACCCATCAGCTGCTGGACCTCAGAGAACTCACCCTGTACTTCAGCGGAGGCGAAATCCGAGGCCATGGCCTTCATCCCCTCTGAAATCCACCTCACCACGCTCTTACCTAAATCCCTCCTCCCAAGTGGGTCTCCGTTCTGATAAAGAGTCTGCACGCTTACCGGTGCCCCTCCTTCAACCTTCCTCGTCACAGCCGTCACCGTGGCGGTCTTCTTTCTACCCCTCCTCTTCTTCTTCTTCTTCATGTTGTTCTGCTGTTGATGATGATGATGATGATGATTCTCCTCGTCCTCAGAAGGCAATGACGAAGTTGAAGAAGTTGTCGCAATAGTCACAGCCCTCTTATAACTGGTTCTGGTGCCATCGGTGCTGTTGCTGTTGCCGTCATCGTTCTTGATGATGAATGGTTTGCCAAAGGAGAAGGATCGAGGGTAATTGAGCTTGAACACTAGGCGAATGGGTCGGAAGGAAGACAAGTATGAGAGATTGTGGAATGGGAATCTCAAAGTCCTCGAAGACAACGGCTTTAAGGTCGAATGGAAGGAGACGCCGCAGCACATGCACGAAGCGGCTGACTCCACCATTTCGAAATCCCAAACCTCAAACAAACAAGCAAACGACCCCCCAAAGCTAAATCAGACCCATTTTTTCCCTCTACAGTTCAAAGTTCAAACAAAGAATTGGCAGCAGCAGCAGCAGCAGCGATGAGAAATGTTTGGCACGAACAACCGTAATAGTGGTTTACGAACCAGAAAATCAGAGATTCCTGGACATCGAAGCTGTGCGAGAAATATATTTCCAGATTTTCCTTTCGACTTTGCAGATCGAAACTGTGTGAAATTTGAAATTTGTGGTCATAGAGGAGGCGACGATTGCAACGAATATTGAAAGGGAGCAACAGTGCGAGAGAATCTCTCTCCTCCATCTCGGATATTCTGAATTGTGATTGGCTGGCTTGATTCTCTCTCTCAAACCTCACCCAGACTTCAACGTGCTGATGTGAACGGATCGGGCTCCTCTGTAGCGCAGGGTGAGCTATAAGATATGTAGCACGAATTGCGATGGAAACACGTGGCATTGAGCGATCGAAGGGAGGAGAGGGATGAAGAGGTAGGAAAACCAATGGAGAAGTGAAACACCTGATCTTGAAACCCTAAAGGGAAATAACGATGAGTGCAGAAGAACTTTTCTTCTTTCTTCCTCCCTTGCATTCAGCCATCTCCTCTCTTTCTTCCTTTCACTCTCACCTCTGCATTCAACCAGTTTCTTCTTGGCCGCAAAATCGCAGTACCCTCTGCCTCTCATCAACGATCCGCAAGCATCTCCCCCTTCCTCAATCTCTCCCGCCCCAGCTTTCTCCTCCTCATCCTTCTACTCGACCTCCACCAAGACCTGTTCCTGATTATAGATTTCATCAATGCTCTCTCCCAAGGTTAAAATAAAAAAAAAAACTGATTATGGACTAGTTGTAATTTACAAATTACAAGCTTTGCAATTTAAGCACTTGAATGGAAAAAAGAAAAAAAATGCTAAAATATCAAAGTTAAATTAAAATTTGATAATCCCATAAATGACAAAGAAGAAACAGCTTCAATGAAATTGAAAATTAGATCTATTGTGTACAACTTGTTCATACATGGTTTTTAATCTCAGTTGGATTTTTTTTTTTGGTAGATCGTCTGGATTTTGATAGTAATTCGAAAACCCTCCTCAACAAATTCTTCCCAATCTTATAAGAATTTCCTGTAAATTTCGTACAAATAGAAATGGATCTCAGTCACTTCTTGAGACTAGAACAGAAACGGCTATTGCTTTGTGAAGATAAGATAACAGAATTCTCAGCAGTGATGGTGGTAGAGCCAAAAGCTTTATAGCTGGAGCAGCCTTAATCCATCTTATTTTTCCTTTTAGAGTTTGAAGATCAGGTGTTTCGTTCCTCCAATGGCATCCCTAGGGCTTCATCCTTCTCCTCCTATCGATCACTCAACGCCACATGTCATCATTACAGCCCGCGCTATACGTCTTGTAGCGCACCCCCGCGCTATAGACGAGCCAAATCCCGTGCGGAACTCTCTCTCTCTCTCTCTCTCTCTCTCTCTCTCTCTCTCTCTCTCTCTCTCTCTCTCCACCCACTAAATCAAGGCTCACCTAGTGATATAGCCAAATTGATCTCTCGATGGGGAAAGGACATGTGTCACCCCCGAGACACGCATCGCCCATCAGATAAAGATTCCAAGGACTCAATCACGCTCGATCACGTCGTTTGCATGAGGAGAATATTCCCCACAAGAAGGACGGTCGTATGGGAGAAGGACAGAGAAAAAGACAAGGAAAAACCCTAGACCCGAGGAACCATATAAAGGGGCCGAGAGAAAGGAGGAAGGTAAGCATTCAGACCTTCACCATTACTCCCTTACTGAAAACTGTGCAGCCGACCCTAACTTGAGCGTCGGGGGACTAACCCCAGACAAAGCTCCGGGCCTCTGCCGTCTGTGCTTGTGCAGGACCAACTCGCGGGGTTTTTTGGCAGCAACAGATTGGCGCCGTCTGTGGGAACGACGGTAATGGTGGGGAGAACCTACAACCGCAAGAGGACAAGAGCGGCGTCCAACATAGACATTGGGGAAGAACCTTCAGGGGGGCTTCCTCCCTCAGCGGAGATAGGACGAGAACGGGGCAATGATGATCGGGAAGTATCCGTAAGGTACCAGCATTCGGCTGGATATTCAGTACGTGAAGACAGTGATCATCAGCCTCCTGCAGCGCAGGAGTACGTGACCAGGGAGCAATTCGAAGCCCTCCAGGACAAATATAACCAGATGGCCGAGACTATGAGGGAGGTCTCCAAAGATGTCTCTCAGAAGACCGGCAGAGCACCCCCAGGCCTCCACGTCCAGTTTGAGAGAGCTCAAGATGAAGACCGAAGCAGTACAGGATCGACAAGGACCGGACGTAACCCTCGAAATCAAGCAAGGAGGGAGAGTCCCGCACCCCGAGGCAGGACGCAACGCGCTGCCAGAGACCCACATGGGGATCCACACCAAGGAGTTAAACAGAGGCCCAAGGACTCGGGATTAAAGCAGATGATCCAAGACCTGAAGGGCGAGATCAAGAAGGTGGCAGAAAATCAGACGGAAACTCGCAAGCCGGACCTCACTAATGACACGGCTCTAGCTGACGAGGTCATGAGGGACTCGCTCCCCATCGGCTTTTGCCTACCCAAGTATGACACTTATGACAGGTCTGGGGACCCCGTCGATCACCTGGAAGGCTTCAAGGTCGCCATGCAGTTCCATCGGGTCTCGAAAAACATCATGTGTCGTGCCCTGCCATTGACGTTCAGAGGAGCAGCAAGGCTATGGTACAACCGTTTGCCGACAAAGTTGATCCACAGCTTCAGCGACCTGAGTTACTTCTTCCTCAAGGGCCGACGATAAACCCTCCGAAGAAGGCAAAAGACGAAAGTCTGAGCGAGGTCGGGCCCCCAGTTCACCAAGGAAGTTTGAGAAGTACGCACCCCTGAACTGAAGGCGAACAGAGGTACTAATGCAGATAAAGGATTCCCCGAATGCCAGGGCCATGAAGTGGCCAGGAAAGATGGGATGACACCCCGAGAGACGCAATGTGGACAGATATTGCCACTTCCATAGAGACCATAGCCATGATACCGAGGATTGTTGGCACCTCAAGGGGGAGATAGAAGGAATGATCCGAAGGGGATATCTAGGCCGATTTGTAGACCGCAAGAAGGAAGATGCCCCAGACGGTAATGGCAGGAGGGATAACCGTCGGAGAGATGGCGGAGGTCGTTATGAGAGAAGGGGGCTCACCCGTAGAGGCAATCAAGAACGGCGAAGGGACCAGACACCCAAGGAAGCTAAGCGTCGCCCCCGAGATGAGAATAAGAGCCCAACTAGAGTTATAGCGACCATCTATGGAGCCCAGCCACTGGAGAGAGTTCAGTCTCTGCCAGGAAAGCAAAGGCCTACGCAAGAAGAGTACATATGGCGGAATGGCCGAACAAGAAGGCGAAGACGGGCAAAGGCCTACACAAGAAGAGTACATATGGTGGAATGGCCAAACAAGAAGGCGAAGACGGGGACGGTTATCTCCTTCTCAGATGATGATCTGGAAGGGGTACAGACTCCACATGACGATGCCCTGGTTATCACCATGACCATAGTGGATTGCAAAGTGAAGAGGATCTTAGTGGATAACGGTAGTTCAGCTGATATCCTGTTCCTTGAAGCTTTCCAGAAGATGGGCCTAGACGAGGGAAAGTTAAAGAAGGTCGAACACCCGTTGCAGGGATTCTCCAGCGTCCCAGTGAAGGTGGAAGGGTCGATTGAGTTGCCGGTAAGAGCTGGCACCGGAGATCGCCAAGCGACGGTCATGATCAACTTCCTGGTGGTGGGCATTACATTGGCATACAATGTCATACTAGGAAGGGTTGGATTGAACCTACTAAAGGCTATCGTCTCCACTCCCCATCTCAAGATGAAATTCCCAACCAAGAATAGTGTCGGGGCGATCAGGAGGCATCCCGGAGGTGTTACGCCACTACCTTATGGGGAAAAGAAAAGGCGGGTGAGGCACTCCCAATAGAGGATCTGCGCGGTGATGCCAGTTATCAACGGGGGGAGCCGGCCGAAGATTTAGTGCAAGTTGAAGCCGAAGAGGGGGATGACGCTCGGTAATTTTAGATTGGGGCTACCATGCCAAGGTTGCAGCGAGAAAGAATCGTCTCATTCCTATGGAACAACGCTGACGTCTTCGCCTGGTCGGCTTCGGATATGCCTGCGATAGATCGAGAGGTGATAGAACATCATCTGAATGTTAGCCCAATGAAGAAGCCGGTGCAGCAGAAGAAGAGGACTTTTGCCCCCAAAAGGCAGCATAAAATATACGAGGAAGTGGAGAAGCTGCTAAAGGCCCAGTTCATTCGTGAGATCCAGTACCCGGAGTGGATATCCAACGTGGTAATGGTCCCGAAGGCAAACAGGAAGTGGAGGATCTGCATCGACTTCACCGACCTGAATAACGCCCGCCCAAAGGACGCATACCCCCTGCCGAAGATAGACCTCCTCATCAACGCCACGACGGAATACGAGGTGCTGAGCTTCATGGATGCATACTCGGGGTACAATCAAATCAAAATGTCCGAGGCCGATGTCCCGAAAACATCCTTCATAACCGAGGGTGGGTTGTACTGCTATGAGGTCATGCCTTTCGGGCTAAAAAATGCAGGGGCCACCTATCAAAGGCTGGTGAATAAAATCTTCAAAGGGATGATTGGCAAAACCATGGAGGTATATGTGGACGATATGCTCGTAAAAAGCCTGAAGGCGGAACGACACATCCAAGACTTGGAAGAGGCGTTCCGGGTGCTGAAACGGTACGACATGAAGCTGAACCCAGCAAAATGCACGTTCAGAGTAGCCTCGGGAAAGTTCATCGGCTTCATCGTCTCGGAGACAGGAGTTGAAGCTAACCCGGTCAAAGTACAAGCCATTCGGGACATGAGGTCACCCCAGAATGTGAAGCAAGTCCAGGAGCTAACGGGTCGGGTCGCCGCCCTCGGGTGATTCATGTCTCGGTCTGTAGATAGATGCCTCCCATTCTTCAAAGCGCTGAAAGGGACCAAAAAGTTCGAATGGACGAAGGAGTGCGAAAAGTCTTTTGAACAATTGAAGGAGTACTTGGTCGCACCCCCGCTGCTGACAAAGCCGAACACCGGGGATACCTTGCAGCTATACCTTGTTGTATCGACAGTGGTGGTAAGCGTCGTACTGACGAAGGAAGAAGGAAGGCAGCAGCGGCCAATATACTATGTCAGCCGAACCCTTCTAGATGCAGAAACAAGATACAGAAAGGCAGAGAAAGTGGCGTATGCCCTGGTGACAGCGGCAAGAAAGCTGAGACCATATTTTCAATCACATACGGTATGCGTACTCACCGACCAACCCCTGAAGAAGATACTGTAGCGGCCGGATATGTCCGGTCGCCTGGTAAACTGGGCAATAGAGTTGGGAGAATTCGACATCCAGTACAAACCGAGAACCGTAATTAAAGGCACAAGCCCTCGTGGACTTCATAGCCGAGACGACACTCCCCGAAACCCCCAGGAGTTTGCCGAGGACCGAGGAGAAGAGGCTTGGACGTTCTACGTGGATGGGGCTTCCAACAGTGCAGGAAGCGGCGCAATAATCATGTTGGTCAACCCCGAGGATTTCAAAATAGAATACGCCATATGCTTCGACTTCGACGCCTCCAACAACGAAGCAGAATACGAAGCGTTAATAGCCATAATTAATCTGGCTCGGGCTTTGATGGTAAAAGAGCTGGTAGTGCATAGCGACTCCCAGCTCGTGGTACGACAGGTGAATGGAGACTATGAGGCCAAAGAAAAAAGGATGGCCGAATACTTGAAGACGGTGCGAGACAGGGTAGCGGCTTTCAAAGAATTTGAGGTAAGGCAGGTGTCACGAGAAGAGAATGCTAGTGCAGATGCACTATCATAGCTGGCCACCTCCGACTTCGTTGATCTTGGACGATCGGTGTATTTCAAAGTGCTATCACAGTCAAGTATCGAAAAACCCCGAGAAGTATTACCTGTAGGTGAAAACGGCCAAAGCTGGATGGATGCCATAACCGAATACCTCAAAGAAGGAAAGCTCCCAGAGAATAGGGACGAGGCAAGAAAAATAAGAATGAGGTCGGCGCGCTTCTTCCTGAAGGACGAGACACTATATAAGATAGGGTTCACCTTGCCATACCTCAAGTGTCTGGATTCTGCCGATGGCGAGTACGCACTCTGGGAGGTGCATGAAGGGATATGCGGCCAACACCTAGGAGCCCGGGCCTTGGCACATAAAGTGCTAAGGCAGGGCCTGTACTGGCCGACAATAAGAAAGGACGCAGAATCACTAGTCAGGAAGTGCGTCAAGTGCCAGATGTTCGCCCCCGTGCCTAGGCTACACTCTACCGAGCTGTCATCCTTATCGAGCCCAGTACCATTCGCCATGTGGGGAATCGACATCCTAGGCCCATTCCCTATGGTAATAAGACAAAGGAAGTTCACCGTGGTGGCAGTCGACTACTTCACGAAGTGGGCAGAAGCCGAAGCCCTAGCGACGATAACCGAAAAGAACATAAGGGACTTCTTCCAAAGGGCGGTAGTCTATAGATTTGGAATCCCCCAGGTTGTGGTGACGGACAATGGAACTCAGTTTGCCAATCCGACCTTCGGCACGTTCTGTGAGGCCCTCGGCATCGACCACAGGAAAACCTCCGTCGGTTATCCACCGACCAACGGGCAGACAGAGGTAACCAACCGTACACTACTTCAAGGAATAAAAAAGAGACTAGACGACGCCAAAGGACTATGAGCAGACGAGTTGCACCACATCCTCTGGGCTTACCGCACTACTGAGAGATTAGCCACCGGAGAAACACCCTTCATGTTAACATACGACACTGAAGCGGTACTTCCAGTGGAGATAGGGGCCATTACCCATCGGATTCAGTACTACAATGAAGACGAAAACGATGGAGGGCTCCGAGCAAATCTAGACCTCTTGGCAGAAATCAGAGACACTTCGCAAGAAAGGATCGCCGCTTACCAACAGAGGGTCGCGAGGCACTACAACACCAAAGTTCGAAAGAACGAATTCAGGAAGGGTGACCTCATCCTCAGAAGGGCAGAAGTGTCGAACTCGAGACATCAGGGGAAGCTAGATCCAAATTGGGAAGGACCCTACACAGTCTCGAGGGTAATACGACCAGGGTCCTATCACCTGGAGACTACAGGGGGAGGAAGGGTACCCTGATCGTGGAACTATCAAAACTTAAGAAAATTCCATCAGTAGTGAAGTGGCGAGCACGCACACTTGTCTTTTGTAGTTTTTTGCAATTTTCGCTCTTATGCACTTTTAAGTTGTAATCCCTCATCCTAAAACTTCGGAAGATTTTATTCATGGATAATACGAAAGCTGGTTCACGGCAATTGAGAGGAATTCTCCAGTCTGATGACCTTTAACTCTACTGAACGGTTACGGCCGAAGGTCTTCACCTCGGTCGGGCGCCCAGACAGGCCGAGAAGAGCTGGCCGAAGGTCCTCACCTCTGTCGGGGTCTCGGGCGGAGGCCGAGCCGAGCTTACACCTAGGTCAAGCCTCGGGCGGAGGTCAAGCCGAGCTTACCGAAGGATGACACCTCGGTCAAGGCTCAGGCAAAGCCTGAGCCGAACTGGCCGAAGGTCATCACCTCGGTCGGGGTCTCGGGCAAAGGCCGAGCCGAACTGGCTGATGGTGTTTACCTTGGTCAGGGGGCTTAGGCAGAGAACAAGCTTTGCAGGGCTAGCATCCACTCCTCGGCCGAGGCACGGGCAAGGCTGGGCCGACCTGACTAAGGGTCCCACCATTGGCCTATGACCCAACTGCAGAGCCAAAGAAACTTGACCAAGGACAATCGACTATCGGGAGCGACGACTGTCGAAGGGTCGGCCCTCGGCTAGATCTCAGATCCATGCCAGTCCAACAGACCCTTCGGTTAGAGCCGAGGGAGAACACTTGGTGAAAACCGCTTGATGTTCGTAGGGTCGGCCCTCGGCTAGGTCTCGATCCATGCGTCCAACAGACCCTTCGGCTGGAGCCGAGGGACACTCGGTGAAAACCACTTAGTACTTGCTCCAGGTCCCTCAAGTCCAGTCCTCGGACTCAAGAAACCTATCGGATAAGCCGAGGGGGCAGGACCGAGCTGTGTTCAAGTAGGAAGGCGTACCCTAAGGCAGACAACGAGGGGTTTCGACCTCTTTGCACCTAGCTACGGACTAAAGACTACCTTACTCAAAGGGACAGAAGGCGAGAAAAATGGAAGTCGGGAGCAAAAAGGGTTCATTCATTCATTCATAAGGCCCGAAGGCCAAGATTACAAGATTACATACGACGGCCTGAAGGCCATAGTTACATACGAAGGCCCGAAGGCCAAGATTACAAGAAGCCCGAAGGCTGATAACAAAAACAAAAAGAAAAGGGGCTTGTCTGAGCTGAGACCCGGGGTGACCTCACGGGGCGTCCATCGGGTTCGCGGCCTCTTCTTCGACTTGGAGGGTCTCCTGATCCGAACCTCCGTGGCCAGGAGTCGGAGGGACCTCTCGGTGCAGCTGAACCTCACCCTCTGCACTGCAGCCTCTGCCATCGGCATCGGCAACCTCGGTGGCTGATGGGGCCACCTCAACGTCGTCGTCCTCAAAGATGAGCCCGTTGTCCTCGAAGGAGACCCCGGGGGAACGCTCGAGGACCCAGTCTCGGACCTCGATAGCGCCCATTGTGAACCTCGGGGCGATGGCGTGCTTTATCTCCTCCCTGAAGTCCTCGGAGGACCGATACTCCACGACCCCTTGGGCCTCGGCTTCCTGAATTCGAGCCTTCATCTGCGACTTCAGCTCCGTGAGCTTCCGATCGCACTCTCAGCGCGCAAAGACGAGGTCCTTCTCCAAGTGCTCCACCTTCTCGAGGAGGATCGAGCACTCGTTCTCCAGGGTGGCCTTCTCTCGCTCGATGACCTCGAGGTCTCGGCACATAGCTTTGGCCCGAGCCGCCAGTTGACCCATCTGATTTTGTGCCTACATGAAACACCAAAGGTCAGAATGCTAAGACAAAAAAAAAAAAAGAAAAAGGAAGAGGGTTGGGGGACCGAAGCTTACCCCGGCCATAAAGATGCAAGCATTCGTGATTATGGCCGTCATCCCTTGCTTCTGAGCCTCGGAGGCAACTCGGGGAAGACTCCCCTTCATCACCAGCTCACGAGCAACTCACCCGACGGCCAACGTGTTGTCCTCCTTTACCGACCATTGAGGGACAAACCCCACTTCGGCCCTCACGGTCGTCACCCTCGGGCCGCTAGAGGCTGCAGCGGGGGAGGGGTCTTGCGAAGGCCCATCACGGCTCGGAGCAGCGAGAGCCTGGACTGCCTCGGTGCTCGACTCCTCGACTTTGGACCTCTTCTTCGGGGTCTCGGAGGATGGCCCCTTCTTCTCCTTTCGCTTCGGCCTCGGTTGCTGTTGGGCATCCCGCGCCTTGGCCTCCTTGATTTGTGCTTGCCTTGCCGCAGCGGTAGCCCTAGCCTCGGCCCTAGAGACTTGCACTGCAAAAAGAAACGATGGGAGTCAGTACGAAGCACCGACACCCGAAGGAAGCAAACGGAGGCTAGCCTAACTCACCCGGGCTAAGCCCGAATCTGAAGAGTATGGCGTCGGACTTGAGGCAGTCAGCCTCGAGGCAGTCGACCTCGACTGGAGGACAGTCTTCTTGCCTCCTCGCCCTTGCCAACGACTCCGCATCTACCCCGAATAGGGCAGGAGCGGAGTTCACCTCCCTAAGGTCCGGGATCAAACAGTGCTGAAGGGCACCCCCTCGGACGATCTCACAAAGAAAAACTTCTCCTTCCACCCGTGGATGGAAGTTGGGTAACCCTTCAGAAGTCGAAGGTCCTTTCGGGGGCAAAAGTAATACCAACCCAAAATCCCCTTGCAAGTATGAAGGAGAAAACAGTTAATGAAGAGGGGGAGGGAGAGAGGCCTCTGGTGCCTTACGAAGAAGACGACGAAGCTGAGCACTTGTGGCCACCCGTTCGGTGTCAGCTGGGTCGGACATACCCCATAGTGCCAAACACTCGGGTGAAGAAGGGGTGGAGGGGCAGCCGAAGGCCAGCCTTGAACGCCTCCTTGTACAAGCACAGCTCCTCGGAGTTCCGATAGCTGGCTCGGTCGGATGGTCTGGGCAGACGGAGCTCGAAAGCGTCCGAGATACCAAAGGAGGCCCTCAGCTCTTCCAGTTCTGGCTTGTCCATCGTGGATACGATGTTGAGAGCCTCCACTTCTAAGGGCTCCTAGGTCTGAGCTCGGGAATCGAGCACCCTCTCCCTGAATCCTGCACCGTTGGAGCCACCCTCGGACCCAGACGGAGAGGCCACGGACGATGAGTCATGGGAAGAGGGAGAGTATGAGGAATCTGAGGACATCCCTCGGACCTCCCTTGGACTCCTATGTCTACGGTTTGGCCTGATCCTCTCGGAGGACGATGGGCTGTAGGCCGATGAGGAAGACATTAACTTACTTTTCGGGTGTCGCTAAACTAATGGGAATCAAGACGAAGACGAGCTCTTCGAAAGAACCGAGGTCGAAGGTAAGCTCTCCGAAGAAAAAAAGAAAAATTACCCCACAAATGGCCCCCCACACTATATAGATGGGGAGAAAAACGGTACGACTACCCGAGCATTAATGGCTCCGCCACGTCAGAGTATGAACCCTCGAGGCTTGCGACCGAACGGACCTGACAGAAGGTCCCCCTCTCGGTCGGGAGTTCAGCCAAAGCCGAACGGACCTGACCGAGGGTCCATATCTCGGATTGGGAGTTTGGCCAAAGCCGAATGGACCTGACTGAGGGTCCTCCCCTCAGATTGGGGGTTCGACTAAAGCCGAACGGACCTGATCGAGGGTCCTCTCCTCGGATTGGGAGTTCGGCCAAAGCCGAACGGACCTGACCGAGGGTCCATATCTCGGTTGGGAGTTCGGCCAAAACCAAACAGACCTGACCGAGGGTCCTCGCCTCGGATTGGGAGTTCAGCCAAAGCCGAACGGACCTGATCGAGGGTCCATATCTCGGTTGGGAGTTTAGCCAAAGCTGAACGGACCTGACCGAGGGTCCCCCTCTTGGTTGGGAGTTCGGCCAAAGCCAACTGGACTTGACCGAGGGCCCTCACCTCGGATTGGGAGTTCGTCCAAAGCCGAACGGACCTGACCGAGGGTCCCCTCTCGGTTGGGAGTTCGGCCAAAGCCAAACGAACGTGACCGAGGGTTCCCCTCTCGGTTGGCAGTTCGGCCAAAGCCGAACGGACCTGACCGAGGGTCCTCACCTCGGATTGGGAGTTCGACCAAAGCCAAAGGGACCTGACCGAGAGTCCTCCCCTCGGATTGAGAGTTCGGCCAAAGCCGAACGGACCTGATCAAGGGTCCACCTCTCGGTTGGGAGTTCGACCAAAGCCAAACGGACCTGACTGAGGGTCCCCCTCTCGGTTGGGAGTTCGACCAAATCCGAACGGAATTGACCGAGGGTCCTCACCTTGGATTTGGAGTTCGCCCAAAGCCGAACGGACCTGACCGAGGGTCCTCCTCTCGGTTGGGAGTTTGGCCAAAGCCAGACGGACGTGACCAAGGGTCCCCCTATCGATTGGGAGTTCGGCCAAAGCCGAACGGACCTGACCAAGGGTCCTCACCTCGGATTGGGAGTTCGACCAAAGCCGAACGAACCGGATCGAGGGTCCTCACCTCGGATTGGGAGTTCGGCCAAAGCCGAATGGACCCGATCGAGGGTCCTCACCTCGAATTGGGAGTTCGGCCAAAGCCGAACGGACCTGACTAAGGGTCCTCACCTTAGCTGGGGGCTCAGAGTAAGGCCGAGCCGAGTCGACTGAAGGGCTTTACCTCAACAGACCGCAGGCCTCGGTCGCAAGCAAGGCTAAGGCCGAAGGAATAAGGCCAAAAGAAGAAGAAGAAGAAGAAGAAGAAGAAGAAGAGGGAAAAAGGAAGTGATGAAGAAAAGAGCGATGATTGCGAAAAAGTTGGTTACTCCCACAGGAAGAGACTCCTAGTGGGAGTAAGGGGGCTCCTGATACAGCCAAATTGATCTCTCGATGGGGAAAGGACACATGTCGCCCCCGAGACACGCATCACCCATCAGATAAGGATTTTAAGGACTCAATCACGCTCGATCACGTCATTTGCATGGGGGGAATATCCCCCACAAGAAGGACGGCCGTATGGGAGAAGGACAGAGAAAAAAACAAGGAAAAACCCTAGACCCGAGGAACCATATAAGGGGGCCGAGAGGAAGGAGGAAGGTAAGCATTTAGACCCTCACCATTACTCCCTTACTGAAAACTGTGCGGCCAACCCTAACTTGAGCGTCGGAGGACTAACCCTGGACAAAAGCTCCGGGCCTCTGCCATCTGTGCTTGTGCAGGACCAACTCGCGAGGTTTTTTGGCAGCAACACCTAGACTTCAACTAGCTGAACTGGAGATCCTCTCGATGGGCCAGCTTCTCTCCCTGTTCATGCATTTCATCTGTGTAGTCGCAAATGGTCCCGCCCGATGAGTCCAAAATTTACACCAACTTGCGGATAAGTGTTCGACGCGTGCCACCTTCGCCCCCATCTTCGGTTCATCACCCCAGTATTTTTTTTTGGTAGTCACATGGATTTGGCTCCTCTGTGGTGCAACACAGTATTCGGCACACATCCAATGCCTAGAAACGCCTTAGACTGCGTGCGACCACCTTAGATTCTATGCCAAGGCATTTCTAGCCGTTGGATACGCGCCGAACATTGTGTTGTGCCACAGAGGAGCTCAATCCTAGTCACCCCACTACTCCAGAGGTGAAATTTGAGTTTTTCACCCCACTGAAGGTTGTTGCATATGTAATTTTTTCTTTTTTCTTTTTTCTTTTTTGGGTGAAATTGCATATGTAATAGTGTAATACCACTGTCTCAAAAAATGCAAATTGGTCGATCGGGTTGAAATCGAGACATTCTGGAATGGCCGTGTTGTGACAAATTTTCTTCACCCTTAATGGTTGTACACAAATTGTGATGTGTCCAATCGTGCTAGAGCCCTTGAAAGCTCAATGTATATATCGGACTTCTATGAGTGGTGATTCCTTTTCGCCTCAATCCATGGATTTAAGGGATGGTATGTTGGACTGAAAGAGAATGAATATTTATGGAAAATTATATGATTACCCATTTTTGTGTCTCATTTTATAAAATTACTCATCTTATAATTCAGTTAACAATAATACACAATCATGTTTGGATTTTCAAATTACCCAAAATAGTAACTTTCATTCACCTTCACTCAACCAAAGATATATTTTACCATTTTTACCCCCAACAACCTCCTCCCCCTTCTCCGATCACCTTGCAACCCCATCCCTCCACTGCTACTCCTTTCGACCCATCCCATCTTCCACCAACCCAGTGTCGCTATTAACATCTCTCTCTGTTCACTAATACCCTGTCACACCTTCTTCACGAAGAACAATGCTTCTAACCCAGCCCACGAATGCCAAAGAGAAGAAAGAAGCTACACAATAGTTTACATTCCAAAATTAGGATCCAGCAATTGTAACAATAGATATGTCATCCACGGATGAGCTTCATTCCTGCCCCTTGCAATTCCTCCACCCTCCTCCCTCTGCCCTACCTCAAACTCGATCTTCCACATCGTCAAAGCAATCGTTACCTGGTTTGCGAACTTCCTATCAAAATTCAATCCATAAGCAGATCAAATCTTCTTTCACATCAAGATTAGATTTACTCGTGCCTCTTTCGTCTATGAATCCTTTCCTAGGTGTTATTCCGTCGAATCTATCCCCAAAGACTCCGAATTATGCTAATTTTCTCTCGTACCAGACATTATCTTCAAGCTTTGGCTTCTTCTAGTTGTGGTTGTAGCTTTTTCCCAACCATGGTAAGGAGCTTCATTGATGCGGTCTTGGTGAACCAAGTGACATTTTAGCTGTACAGAAAAGCAGATCTCTCGCAGAAGATAGCGTCGATGATGGGATTGACCATTCTAGGTCAGACTGGTTTGCATTCTTCCCTGATGATGCACTCCAGGTTAGTAATTCTGGTTCAGCCAGGAGAATAAGGTCATTGTTGTTGTCTGATATATGGGTTCTCTAAGAATATCAAGGAGGCTAATCAGAGCAAAGAGTTGTTCCCTTGGAGATACGATTGGGAAGAGAAAGAGAATATCGAGTTTGAGAATAGAGCAGAAGAGAGAACCTATAGAGTTTCAAGAAATGTGGGAATGTTGCATGGAGTTGATTCCTATCCATGTTCAAAGAAGAAGAAAGAAGATGAAGAAGTGGGTGGGGGTAAAAATGTAAAAAGTGATATGTAAATGAGGAACATACACTGTATTGGGTAGTTTTGCAAACCAAAACACAAATTTGGGTGAATTTGTTAAGTGAGACAATAAGTGGGTAATTTGGTAATGAGAAACTCAAATTTGGGTAATCAAGTAGTTTTCCCAAAATTTATTCGATCTTGATCTTTGTGGAGCGAAAAAGGGACTATATTGGATCTGCACGGATCTCCCAATAATATCCATAAATGACTTGATTTTGTTAAGAGATGAACACTACCATATGGACATTCATGCTCATGGTACATGTCAATACTCTAGTGCATTTTTCCCTCTGTCAAAATAAATATTGGTTCTAAGCCATCTTGAGTGATGGCTCAACAATTCAAAGTGCTTTTTTTGCGTATTTTTGATGGGCAGATACCAATCCAGATAGATCGGATCGGCAAGTATCGGTTAGTTTTGCCCTTGCTTTTTTTAAAAGGTACCATTTATTTTACTATTTACCCCTAAAACAATACGGGTAATCAATCGGAGATCAGGAATCAGTTACAGCCGATACTGATACAATATGATCAATATGATACCAATGCTTGAAACCATGCCTTGATCACTCCATAGATTTTAAATTTTTTTTTAAGACTTTTTAGTATTCAAATCAAAACTAAAGGCTAGAAGAAATGATTCATAGAAACTATGAAATTGGAATCGAAACTAAATGCTAAGAACCCACCTTTGTTTGAAGACTCCCTATGAAATTAGGGAGTTTAAATCTACAATGAAAGGGCTAGGTAATTCCTACACTATGAATGAACAGAAAGTGTCTAACCCTAATTATAAAGTAAAAGGGAAAGATAAAACATTGTGTGTGGAATGTTGATATTTTGTTGATCATTTCTCATTGCTGCCAAAGCTTCTCTTTATAATCTTGAATCGGTTTCTTTGGCAGCTTTCTTAATTGTCTTAGTCCACTTGTCATATTAGTGGGTGTCAATTCTGCATTGGACATAGCCATCCTAACCACAAAAGCCATGTGTCATCATTTTCTGAATAATATCTCAGCCTTACATGCATTGGTTAACAGTCTGTCACTCTTAACCAATTCTTTCTAGAGCACTCCAATGAATCCTATCTTTCCCTTCCTGCATCAGTCAGCCACATCATTGTTGACCAAAGTGTTGTAACTCGACAGTCAATGAGAGGGGGTGAATCTGCGAGTCCAATTACTTTTCCCAAAACTTATGTGTACACTGACTTGGTTGATGACATTGTACCTGCAAGCACACATGGCCATTTGCACACTTAACCTCTCATAAGCACTACCAAGTGTGCACACTCATTCCACATGTCATGCACTTCTAAATAGTACAATACAAAAGAAAATCCACACGCACAATACATAAATTTTTACGAGGTTCAGCAAGATGTCCCCGGGGTAGTGCCTGATTCGTACGTACTCAATACACTACTTTAACTGCAACTATAGTTAGAAGCATTCACACCCAGTTTTTCTAACATACAACTGAGAAGCATACATAATGCCAATACAATACGGAGCAGCCACGGCAAGGGAGTACCCACCCCTCATGTTTAGCACCCACTAAACACCTTGTACAAAGATAAAACAATAAGGATGGGCTTATACATATTACCCTATAGTCAAACTTAGGCTAGCATGCATTCTAAACATCAACAACCACATCTAACATATATACATCATCAAAGATAAAATTACAATGTAAATCTATGGTTAAAGAGTCTCACAACCCTTATTTGGTGTTCTCAAAGTTGTCTCAGAGTAAGTCTCTCTGCACACTAGAATCTTTAACTCCCCTTTTGTGTAGAAAACTTCAATCTTCAAGTAGGCACTACAAGCATGACATCTCACACCTTCTCTCCCTTGTCTTCTTAAGCTTTAATGCACAAAAAAAGCCCTCACTTTTTCTTCTCTCTTCTTTTCTCTCTTCTCTTGTATTTTGAATCAATAGATCATCAAAGCAGCTCCACCACCTTCTCAAACTACTCTTAATGGAGCGAATGCAACCTCCATTAACCACACAAACCTATTCAATAGCACACACTCAAGGGGGAAGCTTCCTTTAGCAAAACGATGGGTTTCTCTCTTCCAAAATGCTATCCAAGCCTTCTAATGGATTAACCAAAAAAAAAAAAAAAAAAAAAAGTAACAACTTAGATGGATAATTTTGGCATCGTAGATCAAAAGATATCATATTTTGAAGTTGGACAAGTGAAAACACTCCATTTAGAATCTTATATTGCGGCATAGGGCAAGCCGACGATGTGAGGTATGGCGGCATAGCTCACAAGCTGTTGGATCACTCTTTAAAACGCACCTAAGATCTCAGCTGTTGGATCAAAATAACGGTTACTTAATCTTGGCCCAAGATCGGCATCTGCGCTGAAACAACTATCAGCGTTGACATCAACTGACAAATCTACTATCGACACATTATTAGTTGGTGCAGAACAAATATGTGATGCCGTTGGACATGTCTCAGAAAGTGGGAGTTAATAGGAGTCGTCAAATTAGTGTCACCAGATCTAGACCAACCATATCGCTTAGATGGGCTTCTTCAGCGCTAGTGTAGATGTGCGCGAAGCTCATAGACTGAGCATGATCTTAAGTAGCGCGGACCATCATTCTTGATGGATCTGACTAACCAAAAGCCTAACACGCCATGTTTCAGTGCAAAAAATTCAATGCAAAAATTCACAAGACGCTGGATTTGGATCTGGGCCTCGTGGATCTCCTGAGGCCCTTTATCAGGTATCTCCTTACTTCCTTCAATAACAATATGCCCCTCAATAACTAAAAATAAGTTTTGAAACACTCCCTCAGACTGAAAATTTACATATTGCACTAAAACCCCTCAAGTTATAAAAGGTATGTTAAAACTCCCCCACCAACACCAAGAGCAATACCAATTCAAGACTCAAGAATTTTTGGACCGATTTCGTGGAAACAACCATCATTTTTTCATAGAACTTTGGATTGAGTGAAAAAAAAAATAGGGTATGTACCATGACTTGAAACTCTTCAATTTTTTAGAAGACCCGATCATCATACTCAGCCATAAAAAAGACCAAATACCCCTTTCAGAAGGAAGAAAACTAGAACCCCTAAACTTGGGCAATTGGCCCAACTCATTCATCTTTAAAAGAGAAACTCGGGAATGATCACAATCACTGCATCCATTGGCTCAATTCTTGTCCCCAATACTTTATTTTGTATGTGTCGTTTGGGTCTAAGAACACAATCTTTGCAATCCAAATGATGGAATCAGCTAAAGCTTTAGAGATAAGCGACAAGAACTTTATTTGGGTTGCGAGACCTCCGGTCAAGTTCAACATTAATTCGTAGTTCACAGTTAAAGAATGGTTACCAAAGGGGTTTGAGGATCAGATTACAAAGCAAAACATAGGATTATTGGTGCGTAAATGGGACCACAGGTGGAGAATATGTTCATAAGTCGACCAAAGTGTTTATAAGCCATCATTGTGGTTGGAGCTCTTTATGGAGAGTTTAACCAGAAAAGCACCGATCTTGGAATGGTCGGTTGGAGCTGATCAATATTATAATTCGAAGTTTTTGGAGGAGGTGGGAGTAAAGGTGTCAAAGCAAAATCGAAACCAAAAACCGAATCTAGTTCCGAATCGAACCGAACCAAACCAAACCGTTTATAATATGGTTACATCCTAGATCTGAAAAGAGTGTTTATAATTCAGTTCTATATGGATTTGGATTGTCAAGAACTGGTGTTTATAACCAAAATCAAACCGAATAACTTGATGTAACTTTTTCTTCTTTTTAAAAACTACACACTTGACGTAACTTACATAGAAACTTGATGTAATTAATCACTTAAATTGTCTTATAGAGTTAAATTTATAGTCTAAGTTTAAAGCAGAACCAAATTTAAAGCTAGATATTGGAACCAAACAAGAACTTAATACAAAACCCGAATAGGATTCGAAAACTGAAACGAGTACCGATTTTTAGAACTGAGATGGGACCTGGTTCGGCTCTAGATCACACTAACACTCATTGGAACCGAAATCGAAATTGAAATTGGATCGATACCCTTAGGTGGGAGTATGTGTTTAAATGGAGAGAGAAAATTTATTATCAGAAAGGGTAATTTACAACGCCACCCTCTATAGAATGCCAGTATTATAGGAACACCCCCTGTTTAATACCAAATTACATTCAGAACCCTGCCATTAGTCTCTGTTAAATGATGCAAAGAAATGACGCTTTAGCCCTTTTGAGTAAAAGACTGATATGTGACCCATTTTCATTAACCCAAAATTACCCCTCTCCTTTTCTTCTTCTCTTCTCCTTCTTTTCCCAACTTCTTCCACCGCCCTCCAGCTACCTCAAGCAGCAGAGGATAGCTATATATGGGTTGCTTTAGCTCGCCACCTCCAACGGCGCAATCCAGTTCCTCTGCTACTACTTCTTTTCATCCATTTCAATTCTCAATTCCCAATTTCAACCCGGCCATTCTAAATCTCAATCTCAATCTGGCTCTTTCAACCACACTAACCCAAATTCTTCAAAAAAAATCTGATTAATCTAATTCTAGCCCTCAAAGTTCTTCATCCATTTCTAGAAATTCAATTTCCATTCTTTTTGGTGTCGACGAAAAAGAAGAAAAAAAATGAATCATTTGTGTAGACACTGAATTTTGTCACCCCCTGGCAATGATGACAATATGAAGAATTACATGTTAGACATTTTAGACTTGGAGAATTTTCAAGCTTAGAGTAGAAAATGACCATTTTCCCCTATAAACTTTCAAGAGAAAATGTTTTCAAAAATTGGAATTTGATATTGTAGATTATTGTCGTTTGTCCCTTCAAGTCAGACATTACACTTTGATGCGAGAACTATGCGAATCGACGCCCGATTCTCTCTTTTATTATATGATCTAGGTCCCTAATTTATGAATATTTTTGTAATGGTTCTCGATCAAGACCACAATCGGGTCTCACATCGTTGGATAGTGCTCGGATTGAACTTTTTAACGACATATTACACGTCAAATTCTGAGTAACGATTTGAAAGATATGACTCCCGAAAGTTGACTCCAAAGTTCAATATCAGATTCCATTCCGAGCAACCAAGGAGTGCCACATGGCTCCCAAACCCCTTTGTCCAAAAGCAAACCTTTTTTGACAGTTCTCTCTTGTTTTTTAGTCTCACATTGGAAATAAGAGATAATTGTCTCAAGTTCCAAGGCTATAAGTATAGCCCTTCCTCTCTTCCAAAAGAAAAAAACAAGAAAAATTAGGAATTTAGAAGAAGGATGGCCCCATCAAGGTTTTAGCTAACTTCTTCCTGATGAGCACATTTATGTGTGAAATCTAGGGTAATAAAACATGCATTTTATATATTTAGAATGGAGCTACCTTGGGTTTTATTCTCTTTTTGCAAGTTTTGTATTTTAAAGACTTTAAGCATTATCGGGCGTCATATCTCTCCAACAACAACTACCTAGTGTAGTTGGTGAGCTATGGTGTGCAAAATTCCTTTGCTCACCAGGAGGTCTCAAGTTCAAATCTCACGGTTGTTTTCTTTTTGAGAATTTTGTTGAAGATCACTTAAAGCACTAAGGGCATGGAGGGAATTTTCACATCAAATTAGAAGCAAGGAAAATTGTGGAAGGGGTTTCCTGCGCAAGAAGAGAAAAAAAATGGGAGAAATAAATCTTATCCAAATCTTCTCTCTTTTCCACATCATCACCAAACGCTTGTCCAAATCACACAAAGCAACAAAGAAAATCACCCCTTGGAGGGAGAAAAAGAAGAGACAAATAAATTAAAAAAAAAGGAAAGAAATAAGCAAAAAAAATTATAGGAAATTTCTCCAAGTTTATTTCTCTCTTCTCTCTCCTCCACCTTAGCACTTTGGTCTCAAAAGATCTCACTACCAATTATGGGTTTCTCCCTTTTAGGAAAGAGAAATTTGTTACCCTACCTCCCTATTCCCTATAAATACAACTCATGTAAAAGGAGGGGGGACAATTCATTCTTCTTCTAGGGTTTTTTTTTAGTTGCTCTATCTCTTTCTCTAACTCTAGTTTTAGGTTTATGCTTTAAACACTTTTGTAAGTTCTTTTTATTTAATTAATGCAAGCACTTTTGTTTTTGATTCAGTCTTTTATTTTTATTGTTTAAGCAATTCAAGTTGTAATTTTCAACTTCTAGTTCCAGGCTTAGTTTTAGGTGACAAGAACAAGCTATGAAGCATGTCTTTCAAGTTCAATTTATTTTTTCTTCAGATTTGTTTTCTCTAGTACTATAAATTTCAGATTTAGTTTATTCCAAATCTGATTTTTAGTACTGGTAGTATCTCAAATCGATCAAGTTTTTAGTTCAAGGGTTGAAGTTCAAGTAAGTAGGCTCATTCAATAGTCTTCTCTCCCCCCTCTCAATCCCTATTCTGACTACCCTTTTTTTCTTAATTTAGGATTTTAATTTCAGTCATTACATTATTGCTATCACTTTCTCCCAAGGTTCATGGTTAGTGTATGTGTTGGCTTTGCACCTCCTAGCCACAGAACCATTAATTTATTGCTTTTATTTTAATTGTCTCCCTTTCCCTAAAGTAAGTAGAGTAACCCTTATAAGAGTGACTCTCTGTTCAAGTAGGGAACCTCATATTATGATACATCCCTAGGGCTAAGTAGAGAAACCTACTTGTTTGAGATTTTAAAATGTAACCGCAAGCGTACGAATCAGTGTAGCTACGGGTCGAACACAGGGAGAGCAATCACTTTATTTTTTTTTTCTTTTAATAATGCGAAAGTGAACTGATTAATGGTTGTGATCTAATTCTAATTACCGTCCTAAACATATGTATCTAAAATAACGTCCTAACCATTTGTCATCTAAGAATTTAAAGACGCAAGCCATGCAACTAAAATTAAATAAATAAATAACTGAAAAAAAAACAACCCATGCAATTAAAAAAAAAACAATAAAGGAAAAAAATGCTGAAATAAAAATAAAGTAAAAGAAATGGGATAAAGCTAGAGAGAGAGTCACAAGTAGGTTTCTCTACTTAGCCCGAGGGATGCATCATAATATGAGCTTCCCTACTTGACCACAGAGTCACTCTTACAAGGGTTACTCTACTTACTTTAGGGAAAGGGAGACAATTAAAATAAAAGCAATAAATTAATGGTTCTGTGGCTAGGAGGTGCAAAGCCAACACATACACTAACCATGAACCTTGGGGGAAAGGGATAGCAATAATGTGACGACTGAAATTAAAATCCTAAATTAAGAAAGAAAGGGTAGTCAGAATAGGGATTGAGAGGGAGGAGAGAAGACTATTGAATGAGCCTACTTACTTAAACTTCAACCCTTGAACTAAAAACTTGATCGATTTGAGATACTACCAGTACTAAAAATCAGATTTGGAATAAACTAAATCTGAAATTTCTAGTACTAGAGAAAACAAATCTGAAAAAAAAAAATTGATCTTGAAAGACATGCTTCATAGTTTGTTCTTGTCACCTAGAACTAAGCCTGGAACTAGAACTTGAAAATTACAACTTGAATTGCTTAAACAATAAAAATAAAAGACTGAATCAAAAACAAAAGTGCTTGCATTAATTAAATAAAAAGAACTTACAAAAGTGTTTAAAGCATAAACCTAAAACTAGAGCTAGAGAAAGAGATAGAGTAACTAAAAAAAACTCTAGAAGAAGAATGAATTGTCCCCCCTCCTCTTACATGATTTGTATTTATAAGGAATAGGGAGGTATGATAACAAATTTCTCTTTCCTAAAAGGGAGAAACCCACAATTGGTAGTGAGATCTTTTGAGACTAAAAGTGCTAAGGTGGAGGAGAGAGAAGAGAGAAATAAACTTGGAGAAATTTCCTATAATTTTTTTTGCTTATTTTTTTCCTTTTTTTTTTTATTTATTTATCTCTTCTTTTTCTCCCTCCAAGGAACGATTTTCCTTCTTGCTTTTTGTGATTTGGACAATATTTTGGTGATGATGTGAAATAGAGATAAGATTTGGACAAAATTTATTTATCCCCTTTTTTTTCTCTTCTTGTGCAGGAAACCCCTCCCACAATTTTCCTTGCTTATAATTTGATGTGAAAATTCCCTCCATACCCTTAGTGCTTCAAGTGAGTGAAAAGTAGGAAATCTTCGACAAAATTCTAAAAAAAAAAAAAAACAACCATGAGATTCAAACTTCAGACCTCCTGGTGAGCAAGGGAATATTGCACACCATAGCTCACCAACTACACTAGGTAGTTGTTGTTGGAGAGATATGATGTCCGATAATGCTTAAAGTCTTTAAAATACAAAACCTGCAAAAAGAGAGTAAAACCCAAGGTAACTCCATTCTAAATATATAAAATGCATGTTTTATTACCCTAAATTTCACACATAAATGTGCTCATCAGAATTCCCCCACACTTAGACTTTATTAGACCTCGAGCAAAATAAAAAGAAAAAGCATAAAAACAAAAAACCTAACTCACTTTCGTTGGAATCACGGTTGCACTTAGCATGTGCAACAAGCCTTTAAACCCCTAGGTCACCCCTAGTGGACGAGTTGTGTCTCGTGGGTGTTTACAGTGAATATACACCCAAAATTCAGAATAAATAAATCCCAACCTTGGCTAAAGGTAAGGCTCATACCGATCCGGAGCAAAGATAATTTTTTTACAAGGGACCCCACCCTTGAACGTTTATTACCCTTTATCAATTTCAGGCACTAGCATATTTCTTAATTTGGAACTCACCTCGTCTCTTCCAAAACATCCTTATCTTAAGGTAAAACCACTTGTGAAGAAATAGGGAACCAATGACTAAGGTGTTGGAGTGTTTTTTACCAAAACATATTGCCAAGCATTAATGACATTTGCACATTTTTTCTTCTTCTTTTTTTTGCTTAATAAACTCTATTCTACTCCACTACTTTTGGCCTGAATTACATGGTGGAGCAAACACCAGACACCCAAGTTACTATGTAGCTTTGCTTTTTGCATATGCCCACAAAGACAGTGATGCTAGTGTTATTTCAAAAGTTTCCTCCCTAGGAATTTCAATCAAGACACCACGCTTCCTAAGGCGTAATGACTTGTCTAGTTCTAAGGAAATCAACTCTTATTCTTCTTTATACCACATTTCACATTTTATTTAAAATTGTACATTTGTCAACTCATGCCAAATTAAAAAGAATGTTTCAACTCCAAATCAAAAGTACAAGGAACCCACTGACTTACATATGGTCCAACACTATAAAACAGGGGTGTCTTATTTTTCAAAAGAAAGTCCCATCTTAAGACACATGCTTGTTTCTTTCTTCTCAACGGGTTTTTCTACGTTCAAGATGGGTACCTTAGTCAAAACTTTTATTTTGCACATTAATGAAGCAACCGGATAGTATGATCATTAGCCAAAAGCCAAAGTAGGACTTCATCCTTTAGCAAGCTAAAAAAAAAACAAAAAGAAAACAAATAAAACAAAGTGAAAAAAGCAGAAACTGGTTTCCCTCCCCCGCACTTAAGTCATGCAATGTCCTCAATGCATAAAAATAATTAAAAACTAAGACCATGCAAGGGGGTCATACCTGATTAAAAGTTAGTCATCAATGTAAAGAGGTTCATGAAGATCCATAACCTCTTCACTACCAGTAGTAGGCAACTCGAGGAACGGTTTCAAACACTGACCATTAATCTTCGAAATTACCCCTGTTCCTGGGTTCAAAATCTCCATAGCCCCATGGGGATGTACATTATGGACAATAAACGGGCCATTCCATCGGGATCTAAGCTTACCAGGGAAAAGATGCAATCGAGAGTTATACAATAAGACCTTATCACCAATTGTAAAAGATTTACGCAAAATGTGTTTATCATGAAAAGCTTTGGTCTTTTCCTTGTAAATCCTAGAACTTTCATAGGTTTCATTCCTAAGTTCCTCCAACTCAGATAGTTGGAGCCTAAGATGAATTCCCGCATCAGACAAATCAAAGTTGAGCTTCTTGATAGCTTAAAAGGCCTTATGCTCCAACTCAACTGGTAAGTGACAAGCTTTTTCATACACCAAACGGTAGGGAGACTGACCAAGATCGGTCTTGAATGCAGTCCGATGGGCCCACAAGGCATCAATGAGCCTGAGGGACCAATCCTTATGGTTGGGATTAACAGTTTTCTCCAACATTTATTTGATCTGCCTATTAGACACCTCCACTTGGCCACTAGTTTGGGGTGATAAGGGGTAGATAACTTATGGGTGATCCCATACTTTTTCATTAGGGCCTCAAAAGGCTGATTACAAAAATGAGTACCCCTATCACTAATTATTGAACGTGGTGTACCAAAGCGGAAAAAAATGTTCTCTTTTAAAAACTGGACCACCACTTTGTGGTCATTAGTTTTACAAGGTATGGCCTCTATCCATTTAGAAATATAATCAACAGCCAAAAGTATGTACAAATTCCTAAAGCAATTAGGGAATGGTCCCATAATATCGATGCCCCATACATCAAAGATCTCAACTACCAAAATAAAGTTGAGGGGCATCATGTTCCTCTTATTGATACGGCCAAAAGACTGACAGGCGGGACAAGCTTTGTAAAAATCAAAAGCATCTCTAAAAAGAGTGGGCCGATAAAATCCGCATTGGAGAACCTTTGCGGCAGTTTTCTTAGGTCCAAAATATTCACCACATGCATGATCATGACAAAAAGAGAAAATAGAATGTTGCTCATAATCAGGAACACATCGTCGGATAATTTGATCCAGACATATCTTAAACAAATAAGGATCATCCCAGAAAAAGTGCTTAACTTGGGAATGAAATCTATACTTATCTTGAGTGGACCAGTGATCCGGAGTTACACTTGAAACTAAGAAGTTGACAATGTCAGCAAACCATGGTTCACTGGACATTGCAAATAATTATTCATCTGGAAAGTTCTCGTTGACTGGAGAATCGACAGTCAAGGAATTGGGAAGCCGGGATAAATGGTCTGCAACTAGGTTTTCAACTCATTTTTTATCTCTAATTTCTAAATCAAACTCTTGCAAAAGTAAAACCCACCTGATGAGATGGGCTTTAGCATCCTTCTTCTGAACTAAATATCTGAGAGCAGAATGATCAGTATACACCACCACATGTGAACCGACTAAGTAAGACCGAAACTTTTCTAATGCAAATACAACAGCTAAAAATTCTTTTTCAGTGGTTGTATAATTGAGTTGTGCATCATTTAAGGTCCTACTAGCATAGTAAATGACAGTGGGTAACTTATTAATCCTTTAACCCAAAACTGCTCCTATGGTAAAATCTGAAGCATCACACATCAGTTCAAAAGGTTCAGTCCAAACAGGTGGTTGAACAATGGGTGCATTGGTCAACTTCTTCTTAAGTTGTTTGAAGGATTCTAGGCACTCTTTAAAAAACTCAAAAGTTTGATCTTTGGCAAGTAATGAAGTGAGAGGTCGGGCTAACTGATTAAAGTTCTTAATAAACCTTCTGTAGAAGCCCGTATGCCCTAGAAAAGACCGGACGTCCTTAACAGATTGAGGAGGTGGTAAACTATCTATTAAATCCACTTTGGCTCTATCTACCTTAATTCCCTCCTTGGATATTACATGGCCTAAAACAATAGCAGATTTAACCATGAAATGGCATTTCTCCCAATTAAAAACCAAATTCCTAGATATGCACCTTTTTAAAACTAGAGAAAGATGATGAAGACATTCAGAATAGGAATTCCCATAAATTGAAAAGTCATCAATAAATACTTATGAGAATTTTTCGACCATGTCAGAAAAGATACTCATCATGCATCGTTGGAATGTAGCAGGGGCATTGTAAAGCCTAAAGGGCATACACCTGTAAGTAAGTGTTCCATATGAGCATGTAAAAGTGGTCTTATGTTGGTCCTCTAAAGCAATTGAGATCTGGTTATGGCCAGAATATCCATCAAGAAAACAATAGTATTCATGTCCAGCTAACCTCTCTAACATCTGGTCAATGAATGGCAATGGGAAGTGGTCATTCCAGATTGCCACATTAAGTTTTCTGTAGTCTATGTACACTCTTCACCTTGATTGGACACGGGTTGGAATTAGTTCATTACTGGCATTAGGAACTATAGTCACAATAGACTTCTTAGGCACTACGTGAACTGGGCTTACCCATTGATTGTCAGAAATAGGATAAATTATTTCATGATCCAAACACTTTTGGATTTCTTTCTTAATGGTTTCCATCATCACTGGGTTAGCTCTTCTTTGGGGTTCTGTGGATGGTTTGGAATCCTCCATAAGATGTATATGATGTTGCATAATAGAAAGGCTTATACCCTTGATATCAGCCATGGTCCAACCTAGGGCTTCCTTATTATCTTTTAACACTTTAAGTAACTCCTCTTACTGGCTATAAGTCAAATTTGAAGAAATTATTACAGGAAGAGTCTGGTCAGGCCCTAGGAAAGCATACCTCAAATTAATTGGCAATTCCTTAAGATCTAGCTAAGGGGGCTCAACTATGGAAGGTTTGGGAATAAAATTGGAAAGGGGTCCTAAGGGCTCCACAGGTGTGTGAAGACTCAAGACTTCAGAAAATAAATTTTCACTATCATCATCCAACTCATCCATATACTCTTGGAATTCTAAATCAAAATCAATATCAAAGTTGGTAACTAAATCATCAGAAAAATCCAGAAAATCCTCAAGCATATTGATCTCTTCTTCTATATGTGGTTGTTTGCCTATCCTAAGCATGTTAAACTCAACAGTTTGGTTACCAAAAGATAATCTTAGGAAACCATTCCTGCAGTTGATTAATGCATTACTGGTAGCCAATAATGGTCTTCCTAAAATTATTGGGATCTCATCCTTGGTTGAAAAGGACTTGGTATCTAACACAATGAAATCAACAGGGAAAATAAATTTCCCCACCTTTAGTAAGGCATCCTCAACCATCCCTTTAAGAATCTTAACAGACCGATCTGCCAACTGAAGAGTAGTTCCAGTGGCTTTCAATTCTCCCAATCCAAGTTGCTTGTACACATGATAAAGTAAAAGATTCACACTTGCACCAAGGTCAAGTAAGGCATGCTTAATGTAGGTGTTGCCTATGACACAAGATATGGTAGGGCTCCCTTGCATTGCCTTCATTTTTAATTCTTTCCATGCATTGAGGACATTGCAAGACTTAAGTGTGGGGGAGGGAAACCAGTTTCTGGTTTTTTCACTTTGTTTTATTTGTTTTTGTTTTTGTTTTTTTTGAGCTTGCTAAAGGATGAAGTCCTACTTTGGCTTTTGGCTAATGATCATACCATTCGGTTGCTTCATTAATGAGTAAAATTTCCCTTTAAAATCAAATATTTTCTAAGTCTAAAAGTTTAACATATTAATCCTTCCTTGAGCCAGGAGATCTAGTCCGGTTCGGTTCGATTTGGGGCCTGAAGCACAAGGGTTATCTCCCCTTGTTTCTTGATTAAAGTCGGGTTTAAGGTATTTTTCTTCTCCTAATTGTAATTTAGAACTAGTTTATCTAATTTAATAGATTAGGTTATAATTTGTTAATAATTGTTTCATTTAGATTAATTAGGTTTAATTAGTTTCAATTTGGTTTAATGTGGTTTATTAGATATAAATTAGTTTATTTTGATTCAATTAGGTGTATTTAAGTTTAATTGGTTCATTTAGATTAATTAGGTTTAATTAGCTTTAATTTGATTTAGTATGGTTTATTAAATGTGAATTGGTTGATTCCGGTTCAATTGGGTTTATTTTGTTTTAATTAGGTTCAACATAGTTTGATTTGGGTCATTGGGTCTAATCCATTGGTTTTGCTAATTCGGTTTTTCTCATTTTAATTTGTTTTGTTTTCTCTTATTATTATATTTTGATTCAATTAATCGGTTTTATTTGTGGCTTAATATACTCACTTAATAAGTAGGTTTGATTTGATTTATTTTTGGTTTTTTGTTCTTTAGACATAAACCCTTAGATTAGGATCTCAAGCCCTCATCTCTTCTCGCATCTCTTCTTCCTTTCTTTCTTCTTTTCCTTGTAGGAGAAAATCAGTTGCCTCTCTCTTCTTCTCCTTCTCTTCTCCATGGCTGAAACCTACAACTTCTTCTTCTTCTTCTTCTCCTTTCTCCTTTCTTCTTTCTCATTTCTGAACCAGCAGCCATCGCCCTTCACTTCTCAGGTAACCGAACCTCCCTTCTCTTCTTCTCCTTCTCTTCTCCATGGTTGAAACCTACGGCCTCCAAAACCTGCAACCATCTACCTTCTCTTCTTCTTCTTCTCCTTCTTCTTCCCTCTCCTTTCTCCATACCTTTTACTTCCTTTCTTTTTCTTTCCAAACCTGAAACCAACCAATCCTTTTTTCCTTTCCCCATTTTTTGTTCTCTTTCTTTTTGCCTGCAACTGAATCCTTACCTTCCATCATTTTTCTCCAGCCGACCTTCTCCATGGTTGAAACCTGTAACTTCTTCTTCTCATTTCTCCTTTCTCCTTTCTCTCTTCTTCTTTTTCATTTCCAAACCAGTAGCCATTGTGGTAGAAAATCTTTCACTAGTGCTTTTCTAAATCGTAATTCGTTGTTTTAATTATTTAATGGGTTCAATTAATATAACATTTAGACTCTAACATAATATAGGTATAGCATAAAATAATCATTAGACATATTTAACTTAGAAGATAATTAGTATTGCATTTATTTAGTTAAAAGATTCTCTTCTCATTAGCTTAACTAGGGTTTTGAAAAATGTTCAACTCATCTTAGGATTAGCTCAAGGTAAACATAATTAGTGCAATTAGTTTCATAATTAATTTAATTAAACCTTAGGTTTAGTTTAATCCTCCTATACTAGATTAGGTAGATTAGTAAAAATGCATTCATTTAATGTGATTAATCCATTTCACTTTTATAAATTAATTAGGTCTCATTTAATTTATAAATCTTTTTACCAATTATATTAAGTAAGATTGCAATAATTTATTTCACAAATTATTATGGATTAGGATTAATCATTTTAATTAATTCAATTTAGGATCTCACAAATTCATTGATCATCCATCTATGTCAGGCTCAATTAATCGAATTAGTTTAATTTAGGGTTTCATAAGTTGTTAAACTAATCCTACGTTTTGGCTTATTTCATTAGCTTAATCTAAGACTTATAATACATCAATTAAATCATTTAAGGTTTTTAATTTTTAATTAGCGTAATCATTTCATTATTTGCACCATAGTCTAGCTAGCATAATTTAGACACTTGGCTTAGGGTTTTCACATGTTATGCTTAGATACCTAGTTTAGGATTTTCAGTGACTTAGATTTAGGACTAGTTAGTAGGGTACAAATAAACTTTGATCAAACAAAAAGAGACCGACCTTATGGCTGGGTAGACTGGGTGCCTAACACCTTTTCAGTCTGTCACTTGACACTTGTCCAGAATCTTGGTGCAAACCAAATTTATCCTTCAGAGTCATTAGTCTCTCTCCCTTGATTGGGGGAGACATTTATGGGTCCTAGACCCTTTTTAGGTGGTGACTCGCTTTTACCCATAACGTGTATCCCCCCTTGGCATTTGATGACCAGGGGATACTATCTCATTAGGGTGAAACCCTAGCATGTATCCATGTTACGCGCTATATAGTGACCCCGTGGAGGTCCATGATACCTACAATTTGGTTTTAGGGTCCTCTGTAACTCCCCACCATTTCAGTGTGGTTCCCTATTCTGAACTTCTCTTTCTAGCTCTCTCTCTCTCTCTCTCTATATATATATATATATATATTTCTTCATTTCCCACTCTCTCTTCGTCTAGATGCAGAAGCTCCACGTTAATGTCATTTTTGAGAGATTCTTGACGTGTTTGGAAACTTCAATCCCATTTCTTCTAAAGTGAATCACATTGGAGCTCTCTCCACAGTGGCTTACTGGTTATGAGAGAGAGAGAGAGAGAGAGAGAGAGAGAGAGAGAGAGAGAGAGAGAGAGAGAGAGAGAGAGAGAGAGACACACAGACAGCGAAAGGAGAAAGAGTGAGGATATATATATAATATATGGGAAATTACATTCTTCACTTCTTTTTTTTTTTAATTTGGATTACCAATCTTCTCTCCAATCACGAGGGGTAGTGCAGCAAGAACGTCAATGGGGTTCAAATAATGTTTCTGGGAATTCCTTTAGTGGCACATCTTCGCCGACAATGGAGGAGTACGTTAAGGTGATACTTGATTTCAAGGATGACGACACCATCGTTCTCCGCAGCGTCGAGGCTGCCGGAGCTTTTGATATTGAGTCTAACGGGAAAAGTGGGTTTCAGACATTGGCATCATGTTGAGGTCACCGTTGATATTGAAATGAAGTACGTCAGTCATGGTAAAACCTTTTCTATATCTCAAAATGGAGTAGGCGTAAGCGCATGTTGCCGATTCGACTCAGCTTAGGCTCTTCGTCGATAGAGAGCTGTGCCAACCTCGCGGATCCTGACCCGTTATAATTGAAATTTGATGAATTAGAGTTTAGTTGATTTGGTTCTACAACTCACTAAGGGTAATATTGGTACTTTAACATTTCTAAGGGTAATATGGTATGTAGGAAAAAAAGAAGATTCTAAAGTCAGCATTTGAGGTATATTCTATAACAGAGAATGATGGTAGGGGCCTGAACATAATTTGGTATTAAACAGGGGGTGTTCCTATAATACTGACACTCTCTAAGGGGTGACCCCGTAAATTACCCTATCATATATTGAACTATCAAATATATTTCTTATTCTTGAAATATTTCAAAAATATGCCACCAAAACAATTTCAATTTCTTGACTATTGTAGATAAATCAATCTGAAATTGAAACAGAAATCATACCATACAAGTCCTTGAAGCTCTATTATTCTAGGGCACCGTTTGATAACGTTTCTTTCGTTTATGTTTCAAGAAACGGAAAAAACATAAATTCCTTTTTCTGGGAACATAAACGGATTTGAAGGTGTTTGATAAACCTTGTTTCTGGAAACATTTTCTGTAGGAACTGGTGTTTGATAAATGTTGTTTTTGGAAACCTTTCTTGTATGAGTTGTTGTTTATTTTAATCAAGACAATCCCAAATATGTCATACCTGAAAGAAACTCGTAACCCAACAAAATATTATACAATGCAAATATTCGAAATATGGAAAATGTCTAACATCAATTTTAGTAGTTGGTCATGATCGTCTAACTACCACCTTCGTTTATGTCCATCTTCTTAACTGCATCCAGGATATCTGTATATATCCTTCTCTTTTCCTCATAAACATCAATCTCGTTTTGCAATACTCTCTACCTTTCCTTTTCAACTTTGATTGCTCTTTCCAAGTACCCCTTCACAAATTCAGAGGATGGTGTTGATAGAGAAGAGTGGCCTTCAACCGTTGAATTGCTTGTTCTACATTCGGATGAACATGCAGTCACTAAAAATCCATCGAAAAAGCATGCATCCTCGATCTTGGGCCTATAATTAACTTGAATTGAACTACAACAATAGTTCGCATAATATATACAATATGTAGTTTAAAATATGAAAAATAGTTATACCCCAGTAGATTTAGGACAACACCAGAATTGACGATTAAAGTTCGCTGAGGTATTCGCGACACGTACCTTACACTGTCCTTCGCCACATTCACATAATCGAAATTCATCTACCCACATACAAAATTCATCATGCCTCGGACATTTGAAATACGCTCTACCTCTATTAGGCCCTTGTTTGGTTGTGAACTTATCGCACAAACCATTATAATATTCACATCTTGCCAGTACGATGTCGCTTGAAGACATATCTAGAGCACAAATTCTACTTATAAAATCAAAGTATCATGTACGAAAAAAATAGTATTGGTAAAAGCCTGGGAAATCACATTCTACGACACATATGATAGCACAACACCCATCCAATATAAATAATACTGTGGAAACAATAACATTATCAAGTAAGTTAAGTACAATAACCTGCATGTTACATTACTCAAAACTTTGTCTAACACATCCCGACGATCATCGACCAAATTTACGATCCACCTAATGGAATCGTAGCCATTCTCCTCGATCTAGCCAATTGATTAGCTATATTTAGGCATACTAAGGACATTTCTCTCACTGAGTGTCTCTGGGTTGTATCAGAAGTTGAAGCACGATACACCATAGGATTGAGATCCATAGGGTCCTCATAAGGTTGTTCACTTCCAAGGTCATTAAATAATTGATCTTGAATTACCTATTCCATGATGTAATTGTGGAGCCCACAACAGGCGACTATGATTCTTATCTGATCTTCTATATTGTACGTCTTCATACTCCTTAAAATTTGAAATCTATTTTTCAAGACACCGAATGTTCTTTTAATAACATTCCGCAGTGACGAGTGTCTATGATTGAACAATTCCTTTGCTATTCTAGGCCTAGGTCTACCCTCATCATAATTCTGTAAGTGATATCTTTCTCCTCGGAATGGCACCAAATACCCCAGTTGATTTGCATAGCCCGAGTCAATCGCATGATACTTGCCTTGTATTAGTATGGAAACATGTACGGGCTTAGATATGTACTCCATATCGTACATATACAAAATGACAAACATAAATTCATAAGATATTTATACCTGGTGGCGGATGAGGGAACCCTAAGGTATTATTTGTTTTTGCTTCTTCAAAAACCCTAGCATCATGTGCACTACCTAACCCTGACATCATGTGCACTGCCTTCTCAACCCGCATACACAAACATGAATCGCATATTGAATGCACATGCACACATAACGTTCTGTGTGATCATACCCTTTCGATTTCGATACCGTGTTTCCTATGACCTAGCTACGATGGCACTGATATGGGTGCCATCAATAGCACCAATGCAATCCTAGTTTTCAGTCCATATATGTTAGTCCAATTAATTGTGTGAAGTACATCAAAATTTCAGGGAAAACTATAAATAAATTTGTTCAATCTAGATATTAAGTTACTTTAAAATATGGATAGAACTTTGGATTGTTGGCAATCTCTGGAGGTACCGCTTGGACATTCGGTGGCTTAATTATCTCACGTGATAGATGAAGTATAGCTTGTAAAACCGTGTGGAAGACATCACTAATTGTTTGTCCCGACCTTTGAAATCTCTATTGTGTTTGTCTATTACTCAAACCTTGGCCTACTATTATAAGAAACATTACAAGTTGCTCATCTACTCGAATGTAACGAGTGTCAAATAACCAGCCTCTATGTACCATTCTATCTCATAGGTTGAGGAAGACATGTCTTTCAACTCTAAACTCTTGGTAGCACACGTCTGCATGTCCTGCGAGACCCTCAGCTACCATTACAGCTCCTGTGTGACTACTATCATTCAGAGGTTCTCTTATCTTATATGTACTCAGCATATTTTGGAATTGGTATAATATAACCATATCGTCATCATCACTAGATAACCCTGTGATGTTGGTATCGGGGTCATTTGACATCCCTGTAATTATGACCACATTCAGCAGGCCACAAGCTTACTAGGCTATATGTAATATCACTAGCATTATGTGAAAAAAAAAATAAATAAATAAAGGAAATCCCAAAAACCACATCCATAAACCTACCTACCAAGGTCCACAAACATTATCTTACTAGTCCATTTCACATAACCATATTTTCAAACCCTGGCCTAAAAAGCATGCACCCATCATGAAAGCATCATAAACCACAACCTTCTATAGTACTGCTTATATGCTGAGATACCTACCATCATGTACTAATGAGTTAAAAGATAACATCCTCCAAAACTAAAAGCCTCATAAGTCACAATCATTACCTTTCCTATATATATGCAAAAATATACATACTATCTTGTAATAAGTAGTTAAGAAAGTCATCAAACAATCCTAGAAATCATCGTAAATATAAACTATAACATTACCTATCAATATGCTATTATATGCAACATCCTATATTAAAAAGTTAACAAAAAGCATATACCAATCCAAGAACATATTGAAATCATCATGCATACTCAAGTAAATAAAACACATACAACATAAGTCAAGTGTCAACATCCAGGTCAACAAAAGAAATGTATGTCAGTAAGAAAGAGTCATATAACAGCCCCAGAAAAAAAACCAAGTCCAACTTTTTTCGAAAAAACCATGTAGTCACCAACTCAACCAGTTCACGGGATATCCTTCAAGTGCCGGATCATCCACAACCTCCTATCTGCCCTAACTTCCACGAATGACAAGCACCAACCTGGATCACTATGTATCTTACGCTGAGCCAACATATACAAATCCGATGGAAGATCTTCTATAGTTTCAAGGAGCTTCTGAAAACTCATTATACTATGTGGCCCATCGTACATTGGATCAGGAGGTCGGACAATGGCTGAAGTGGCAGAGGAGTTTCCCTTCTTCATCCTCCATCTCACAATCTCTCTGAAGTCTTGAGCAGAGTTCGAGACTGTGCTTGTCTGGCTCTTCCTCCTACGATCCGTAGGAGTCCTATCAAGTTGCAGCTTGGGAGGAGCTGATTTGTTAGGTGAGCCACT
This sequence comes from Macadamia integrifolia, assembly GCF_013358625.1. Lineage (NCBI taxonomy): Eukaryota > Viridiplantae > Streptophyta > Magnoliopsida > Proteales > Proteaceae > Macadamia > Macadamia integrifolia. The sequence continues at coordinate 4,685,141 of NC_056562.1, read as the reverse complement.
ACAACCTTCACTTTCATCTAGTTTAGTCTCCTGAAAATCATCATCATCAATAGCAAGATTAGTGGACCTAGGAGTAACAGTTGTAGTCTCTGATAGCCCTCTATCCTCACAGGCACTGGAGTCAGAGAATATCTCTAACAACTCTAACCACCATGGTTAACCATTTCTTTTATATTTAGCCCACTATTTGTTTTCCTGTAATCCAAAGAGTTTTGTATAAGTAACCAACATAACAAATGTAAGTAGTACATTTTCATAAATCTATAAACCAAATAAAATATTCATACCTTAATAGCAAATTCCCACACATAATCTTTAGCTGTAGCAGTCCTAGCATTTGCATCCCATCCAAATCCCGTTGTTTCTAACAAATGCCGTAAGCTATTGTACTGCTTACGTAACTTGTTCATTTTGTTACGCAGTTGCTCCCTTGCAAACGGTTGATTGAATTCGGATTCTAACCCTTTCGCAATTTTTTTCCATTCTACCTTTGTGAAGGTGGAGTTGGTCTTTTAACCTTTCCTTGCATTCTCAACCATTTGGTTGATGAATGCTTTTAGTTCAGCCTCATTCCAGATATAGTACTGCTTTTAGTGGTAGGGGTTCTTGGAGATCTCGTAACTTTGAACGTGCATAATTAATTTAGCAAACATTTCAAATATGTAAATTAGTTGCATTCACATAAATTTTGCTTATCCGAAACAAAACTTGAAAAGGGATGAACACAAAAGTACATAGTATGCATAATGATCAATGGATGTGCAGAAATATCCAATGCATTATGTTCACATTTAAACACTCAAACACTGGTTTAAATACTTTTAAAAGGAAAGTTAAAAAAAGAAGAAAAAGAAAACTAGGCCTATAAAAATACCAACAACAACAAAACAAGACATACGGAAAAAAAAACAAAAAACAAACAGAAGAAAGAAAAGGAAATGAATTACTAACTATCATAACAAATGTTAATTTTCATCATATTCATTGTATTGAGAAGGAAGTGCTTGTCAAAAATTAGAACTGGATCAAGTCATCAAACAATATAGGGTAAGGATATTGGCAACTGAAATGCAATACAATACATATGATAGCAAGAAGAATCATCTATCAATAGATAAAACATGCAATCCTTAAACAGTGTAGGAGGTTAAAAATCAACTTACTTCTTTTTTTTAAGCAAAGCACTGATGTCAAAGATTACTTTGAGGTACTGGGAGACAGAGGATGGAGATAATAAGTAGAATTTACAGTATCAAACTGATAGAAGATTTGAAACACTGACATAGGACACCAATTCATAATTATGACAGTAAAGGCTTCACATCTTATGGATCTTGTGCATAAAAATGGAATACCTCACATTTTATTAGCATTTCATCACTAGAGAAGAATAGTTATTGGCAACAAATAAAACACAGCTTCCACAAAAATATTTTAAACCTGGAAATTATGAATGAAACCATGGATATAATTGTGGCAAATAGTTTTCACTAAGCATAAAAAAGAACCATAATGATGTGGGAGGAGGGAAGGTTAAAAATAGGAATAAGAAATGACCAATCATCATTTACAAAGAAAAATGGGGCTTCCAAAAATTGATATGGCTTCCACTTAAATTATTAGTAACAATGGGAAGAAACACTCTAACACTCGCTACAACATGTACATCATTATGAAATATGGAAGTGAGTGAGTAACACAACAACAAAAGTGTGAAAAAGGGATCCAACATAATTGTTCAAGTAAAGGATAGAGAGAGTTACTTATAACAAGGACATAGTATGAACTCTGTTAGATTAACACCTCAAATTATTTCCAAACCAGACCTATAGGCAATTGAAATAGCAGAAAAGTATTCAACCATCTTTCTATAGTGATCAGTAACCATTAGCAACCCCTAGTGTCTCAGACCAACCAGGTGCATCAATAAAACTAGCATCTTTGACTAAAGTGTGTTTCAACCTACTTTTCTATTAATGCCATTTGACAAGAAGCAAGTAGTGGAAAAGAAAATTTTAAGCTAACAAGTTTGATGTGTTCTTTCTTCAAAATGCTACATGACAAAGCATCATCCTTATTACTAGACTACTAGTATTATTTTCTCCATAGCATAGATTTTTCATCCAACTTCCTTTGTGTAAAGATTATAACCAATAATTGACTGAATATAACAATCTAAACTTTGAAATCCTTCATACCCATATATTTAATATAAACATCAAATCTCTAAAATTTCTTCCCACATATCAATTGAATATTAACTATATACTCTTAAATTTTTACTGCATGTTGTCATAAAAAATGGTTAAAAAAATGATTTTCAGTTGATCTGAAGCCCAGTTTCTTGACCTTGGGCTCAGGCATGTCAATGGACCTGCCTGCCTGCCTACCCTTCTTATTGAGGGATTTAAGATTTTTTTAGTATAACTTGACCAGTTAATTAGGCTTTAGTACACGGTTATAATAACATATGAAATTAATCAAAAAGTTTTAGAGAGTAAGTTCTACTGTAACCTAGCCAACAAGAAATACAAACAACCTACATACCATGACAGAAGTTGGCACAGAGCTTATGAAGACAGATCCATTCTTGAATCTTTAATTAATTAGGCTTTAGTACATGGTTATAATAACACATGAAATTAATCAAAAAGTTTTAGAGAGTAAGTTCTATTGCAACCTAACCAACAAGAATTACAAACAACCTACAGACCATGATAGAAGTTGATACAGAGCTTATGAAGACAGATCCATTCTTGAATCTTTAAAGCAAACAAAGGCCTAAAGATCTCTAAAAATCAGCGATAGCAGATCATTCTAGTACCATAGGATTTAACATACCTTGAGAAACCTAGGGCATCCAACGGCTGAAATGCTTCCCACTCAATCCAGTCGCACACCGAAGTTAGATTGAACAATCGAAGGTAGAAGAGACCGGCGAAATTGATTCCAAAGATTGTAAATGGGTAAGGAACTGTGTTAGAGAGAGAGAGAGAGAGAGAGAGAGAGAGATGAACTACTATCAATGGGTATTGGAAGATCATATTTGTAAACCCTAACTCAGGGAGGGACTTCGTAAACGGTAGAGAGGCCTGCTATCGTTCTACGGTTTTCAGGGTAGGGAGGATTTAACATAACCTTGACAAACCTAGGGCACCCAACGGCTGAAATGCATCACAAGAAAATTCAGAAGCACAACGAAGTTAGGTTGAACAATCGGAGGTAGAAGTTGCTTCCGAAGTCCTATTTTAAAGCTCTCTTCTGCAGTTTCTCTTGCAGCAGTGCTTCTTCATGGGAGCGCGAACGTACGACCAATCTCTGCAACTTGAGAAGACAACTCCTCTACCTTCACGAGAGCGTAATCGTAGGACGAGTCTCTGCAAATACGGAGGGAATTGTTGCTTTGTGGATGCAGTCGGAGGTGGGAGGAGGTGCAAAGGCTTGCTATCGCCTCTTTGGTGCTTTCCCCTTTCAAAATAGGAAGAGTGATTTTTATTAGGGGTGGCTTTTTATGAGTGAAAATTGTTTCCGGAAATAGTGAAACGTGCGAGAGTCGTTTCGTTAAAACCATTTCTTGAACCAGAAATCAAAATAAATTTCTATTTCTAGAAATAGAAATAGGTGAAATGAAACGCGATCACCAAACGTTTTTTTTTTCCGGTTCTTTGTTTTCTCAAATAGAAAAACACAGAAACGGCTGAAACGAACCGTTTTTAACGGGCCCTAGGATGCGTCGATGAAGCAAGGGTCTACCGGGCAAGGTTTATGTTTTGTTAGAGGTAGAGGTACTGGAACTCGCAAATTATTCTGATTTTCTTTCGTCTATCGAATCAAATCCCGCCGATCGGACGGTTTCAAGGAAGAGAGGGAGTGATGACAACATGACATGATATATCAGCCTTCAGGGGAGAAGAGCAAAGAAACTTGAAAAGATACAGAGAGGGAGAGAGATGGTGTGCTGGAGTTCAACGATATTCACTACGACTCCCCCGTTATCATCCTCATTCCAGATCAAAGCATTTTTACTGGTTTCAAGAAATAGGCCTCCTTTTACCCGACGACTCTCTGCTTCTCAGCCCATCGAACCCCTCTCATTTCCACTTGTCTTCAATTCTTCTAAATGCTCTACCCTAGTCTCCCACGGCGGGTCCTCTACGATTCCCTCTTCCACCCCAACCCTTGTACTGCCTGAAGAAGGCAGTGGCTATGAAGGTGACGACGACGACAACAACAACAACAACAATAATAACAATAATCATAACAACAAGGACAATCGTGGTTGGGGTCCTTTTGATTTCGGTGGTGGTGGGTGGCAAGATGGTTTTCCTCTGGCTCCGCTTCTCTTTCTGTGCTCTCGAGTGCTTCGTCAGGAGGGCTACGATGCTTGTTCGATATGGAAATCCAGGGATGCCTTCCTCTTTCTCCTTTCCGTGTTGGGTTGCATCTGGAAGTCGCAGCTGGGCTCATACGCCCTCGCAAGAGCCGTTCCTGAGGTTGCTTGGGAGGTAAGAGGTGGGAAATGGATAAGACTCCAGCCTGACCCTTCTAAGGATGATTTCATCGTTGGTGATGGAAGGAAGACTTTGTCTCTTGGACCCAATTTGTTGGTGGATTGCTGGGATGTGTTCCTGCGTCTTATGCTTCCAGAGGGTTATCCCCAGAGTGTTAGCAGTGATTACATGGAGTACACTCTCTGGAGAGGTGTCCAGGGGATCGCCAGCCAAATTAGCGGTGTCCTTTCCACCCAGGTATCAGCTTCATCTTCTGCTTCTTGAATGCACTGTATCAATGCGTCAAAAGTGATTTTATGAATATGAAAGGGATATTAAGTAGAAAATCTTTGGTCCTGCTCATGGGTTAGTTCCTATTTAAGTTTTTTTTTTTCCCTGGTCTGTGTTCTAGGGCTTCTTCCTTTCATATATATGTTGTGCTCTGCTCTATGTTCTCTTGTGTAGGCTCTGCTTTATGCTGTTGGATTGGGAAAGGGTGCTATTCCAACCGCAGCTGCCATCAGTTGGGTGCTAAAGGATGGAATTGGGTACCTCAGCAAAATTATGTTATCCAAGTATGGCCGTCATTTCGATGTGAACCCTAAAGGGTGGAGGTTGTTTGCCGATCTTCTGGAAAATGCTGCCTATGGAATGGAGCTTTTGACTCCTGTCTTTCCTCAGCTCTTCATATTAATTGGTGCAGCCGCTGGGGCTGGTCGATCTGCTGCATCATTGATTCAGGTACTTGGAAGTTAAGAATTCAGTTCTAGAATGCAATATTGTTACAATGTACTTGATTCTGCCTGAACTGTCAGTGTTTTCATGGCTGTTGTGCTTGTTATATAGACCTGGCTGTTGTTTTACACTTCTCTTCACTTTATGGTTGTTTCCTAGTTTAGGCTAGATACTATTTCAGTTGAGTTTCTAATTTCACGTATTTACTTTTCTATATATTGGCTGTAACGGACAAGTTAGAGTGAATTAATTTGGAATGAGAATTGGTTTGATCACCAAACTATGCTTGTTTTATTAGGAATAAGTCTAGGGTTGGGTTGTATATGTGTTGGGCCTTCAGTTCATGTGGTTTGGAGTGTAATGTGCCTAAAAGAGGGGCTTTAAGGTTGCATACGGGATTAATAGTTTGTTTTGTTATTCATTAGTTTCCTTTTAAGTTGGGTTTAATTTAAGTTATATTTGTTTTCTTAGGAGTCAAGTTATTAGTTGAGTCAAGTCATTAGTAGTTAGTTTCCTTTTTCAGCTAGTTTCTAATTTCAGTTTTTAGTAAATATTATATTAGGAGACTAAATTAAGGTTTCTTTTTGAGGAATCTTCAATTTTGTAATTCCCTCCCCCATCAACATTATAAATAAAGAAGAGGAGGCTTCTAAAGATAGAATGATTTTGGAAAACAAATTAATGGCTGTTGCTATTGTCTTCTCTATGAAGAGTTGTCTTGTGTTTGATCGAAGCTGATGGAATTGGTGTTTGATCCAATTGACTCTTTGCCGTGTGAAGCCCGAGAGGTTCTTCTTCTTGGTCTATCAACCATCCAAGGCGTTACGGATCTGTCCTAAGTAAGCAGGTATTTAAATCACTTCTTCTCTCAATTTTGTCTAGAGATAAAGAAGGTTCTGTGACAATTTTTCAGATTCTGCCCAGACCAAACCAGCCATCAGTTTGGGCTGAAATTTGGATCGAAGGTGCCCCTTGCCTAGGGAAGAACTTGATCTAAAAGGGAGACCTTTCTGGTTATTGAGATATACAAAATCTCCTTATTTTGTCCTGTAGTCAGTTCTTAAGGCTGAAACTGAAATCCTTTTTTTTTTTTTTTGGTGAATAAATAATTCATTACCAAGAAGAAAGGGAAAACATACAACTCTTAGAGAAGGGGGAAGGGAAGAAAGAGGCCCAACTTAAGGGGATGCATTCTTGATGATGGAGCTAGGCAGCTCCCAGGAATTTACAGTTTGACAGTTCCTAGTGGATGGATTACATGGGGAAGAGAGCCTTGAGATCTTTGCTTTGACATCAAAGGAGATGGAACCCCAAATCTTATCCAGAGAGCGAGAATTGAAGGTCCATTTCCTATGGTTTATTTCCATCCAGATTTGATTGATAGTTGCACAGAAGGCAAGCTTCCCCACCAGGTCGCATATAGACTTACCCCGGAAGTCATGTTCATCTAGATCCATTCTCTATGGAGAGGGAGGATTCTTCTGGTAGCAGGCCAACATTTAGCAAGAACCATTTTCCAAATGGAGTTGGAGATTGTGGAAGCAAAGAAGAGGTGGTCCACAAATTCCGGCTCATTCCCATAAAGGATGCACTTAGGATCAGCTGGGATGCCTTTTTGTGTGAGGAAGCAATGTGTAGGTAAGGAGTTTGTGAATACTCTCTAGGCCGTGAAGCTACGCCTTAGAATGTGATGAGGAAACCAGAGCAATCTTTGCCAAGGAGTGGCCGGACCATGAATTCTAACAAAATCCCAAGTAGCCTTGGTGGAGAGGATTTTGGAAGAAGAGGGCATCCAAAGAGTAGAGTCATGTCTTTGCCTCTGGGATTCTGAGATGACTGATAAGGAGTTCCAAATATCCTAAAGCTGGCTCGAGGAGGTGGCTAGGGGAGACCATGAGTCCAATGAAATAATATTAGCCACGAGGGCAAGTTTGGGCAATCCTGAGTTATATATATTCCTGGCGCTAAGAGTATGGTAGAGGACTCCTTAAGGGTGCCAGGGATCAAGCCAAAGGAAGGTAGATAGCCCATCATCGACTTGAGAAGGGATAGCTGAGGAAAGCTGGGGGCAGATGGCCATGATCTTACGCTAAGCCCATGAGGCATCAGCCGGGGTTTTCACTGTCCAAAAGGAGTCGACCCCAGCTGGTTCGAGTATATCCACTTCACCCATATGCTGTCCTTTTTGGAAATAATCTTCCAAGCCAGCTTGATGATTCTGGCAGAGTTCACATCTTTGATCCTTCTAAGGCCCAAACCCCCTTCTTCCTTGGGAAGGCAAACTGCACCCCAACTAGTAGGACGAAGGAATCTCACATACTCACTCCCTTTCCACAAGGAGGCAAAAATGGACTCAAGCTTAGAGATGATGGATTTCGGCAATCCAAAAGTACCCGGCCAGTAAATGTAGGAAGCTTGGAGGACTGATCTGATAAGCACTAACCGGCTGGCAAAGGATAGAAGTCTTCCTTTCCAAAGCTGAGACACTTCCTAATGAGGTCAAGCATAGGGGTGCAATGATGAGCAGAGAGCCTAGCTAGAATGAGAGAAAGACCAAGGTACTTCATCTGAAGATGGCCCAAGCTAAACCCCGTTTGGCCTAGGATGGATGCCTTGGCAGAGTCGGAGATCCCAGTTAGGAAAATAAGTGACTTTGTCGGATTGATACGAAGCCCTGACATAGCAGCAAATTGGTTCAAGCAAAGCATAATGTTCTGCATGGAGGAGGGGTTGGCTTTGGAAAAAATCATGAAATTATCTACAAACGTTAGGTGAGTAAGCTGGATAGCTTTGCATTTGAGAATAGCAGAGATGTGATTCTGATCAGTGGCCACTTGCAAACTTCTGGATAGAACTTCCATAGCCAGGCAAAATAAGTAGGGAGATAGAGGACATCTCTGCCTGATCCCCACATAGGAGGAGAAGCTGAAATCGATGGGGCTGTTCTACTGTGTTCTGGTTTCTATGCTTTCCTATGTTGTTGCTCATAATTAATTGGACTGTGTGGGGTTGTAATAGTCCCTGCTAGGCTACTGGACCTGCTTGCTACTTTGACCAGAGGAACCAGATCTGTTGGAATTGACAGTCTTATTGTGTTTTCTGCTCTATTCTGATTTTCTGTTATATTACTGGGCTGGTTATGGTTGTTCATTTGAATATAAAATCCTGCAGTGGAAGACTTGGTTAGTCTCCCTATCCTAGTCTACATTATGGTTACAATTTGTGCTATGTGAGAGTGTGTGCTTCCCCTTTGCCCCCCTGCCACTCTGATCCTCCCTTTCTTCCTTAAGGCCCTCCATCACTCATAGCCACCATACTTTCCAAATGCCGGACCGGTGCTCTTGAAGGGGGAAAAAATGCTGTGATATTTTTGGTGAAAATGGAATTAATTAATTAATTTTTTGGATGAATAAAATGGAATTAAATTTTAGTTGCTCTATGTAGTATGGTTCTGAGTGAGACAATTCTTCTTGGTAATAATCACAGGAAATTTCCATTTTGTTATTGTTTTAATTTTACTCAACTTCATTTCTAACCAAAGGGGGCCTTGGTTCATGGGTATGGTTGTTTCTCTGCAAGAAATAAGGGGGAGGGGGGGAGGGGGGAGGGGTGAGGGGGGGAGGGGGGAGGAAGGGATGAACGGACAAAACTCAACCGAAACTCAGAAGCAGAATTCTTAGTTAGTGGGCATGGTTAGTACACCTACTAGAAGATAATGTAAGACTAGAATCTTGTTGCCCTTGCATCACATTGTTGCTTCACTTTCTTTTATTCTTCTCTACAATTATTAGTGCTATATTTTTATTTCAGTTTTGGTTTTTGTATTGTGAAAAGATCAGTTCCTTCAATCTTCTGATTCTTTAGAAACTGATGGTGCAGATGCCTTCACTCGTGTTTTTTTCCCTTTTTTTGGTAGGTTGAAACTTCCTTTAAGACAATCTTCAAGGAGATTGTTGCTTCAGCATACTAGTATAGTGTCTGAAGCACTGGGAATCTTCATTCTTTTTTAACTTCCTTTTGTTGTGCATTTGGATTTCTTGGAAAATTTCCATAAAAATGTTGGGTTGGGTCCTTGCCCATCACTTTTTTGGATTTTCTCTGTTATATTTCATGGGTTTCTTTCTCCTGGATTTTACTTCCAGTTAGCTGTATACTTTCTGTGTAGCTATTGATTTTTTCCCCTTTTCTTCCTTCCTAGTTTATGAAATTATTTTCTCACAAATATGGGTTGGACAAACTATTTTTCTTTTCAATTTAATATGCCTCTTATGCTTTGGTTACAATTTTTAGTGAAAGCAGACAATATGTAGGGTGCTGGTTCTGGCACCGGTATTAAGGGAAGCCATTTCATCACATGAGCTGTAAGCTGCCATTTGACAGTTTGTTAGCGCTCACACGAGGTGGACATACTGTTCATTTCATCATCTTCTCATGTGTTCGTATGCTAATTTTCAGTCCATTCCAACATTGCCATGTGCCAAAATAATGCTTTGAGAACTGTATAAAAACAGCTCTTAAAAAAAATGGGAATTTGGATGGTTTAAGAAACAATGGTGAAATCCCTATTCATGATGTGCTTGACAATTGATATGGGCCGCTTAAATTGACATGTGGCCAATCTAGAGAACTCCACACCATCTAATGTGCAGAAAAACTAAAACTAAATCGTCCTTCCACAAGGAAAATGTTCTGAGTGGACAAGGATAGTCATATGAGCCTTTACACTTTTGGTAATCATGACACTTTCTATCTGCTGGATATGTAGCCATTGGAATGCTCTTATTATTCTTGTACAGCATTTTGTCAGGATTTTAGTCACTAAATCTGTAGTTTCATTGCTTTGCAGGCTGCCACTAGGAGTTGCTTCTACGCAGGCTTTGCTGCTCAAAGAAATTTTGCTGAGGTAAGACATTGTTCTTGTGGTTATCCTTGTCAGCAAGCTAAAGGTGAAAACATTGTGGGGGAGCACAAAAAGCCACTTAGTTTCCAGTCCATCAACTTGTTTTCTTTGTTTATGCTCAGGTGGCATACTATTGCTTCTCTTGCTTGTGTTCATTCAATTTTGAAGTGTCGTGCTTTTAATTTGGTCAAGGATTATATTTTTCATCTATTTCCTAAATTAAAGTTTCTATTGCAGGTGATTGCAAAGGGTGAAGCTCAAGGAATGATTAGCAAATCGATTGGTATAATGCTTGGTATAGCATTAGCAAACTGCATCGGCACCTCCACATCTCTAGCTCTTGCTTCTTTCACTATAGTAACTGGGGTCCATATGTTTTGCAATCTGAAGTCATACCAATCAATTCAATTAAGGACTCTAAACTCATATCGTGCAAGTAATTCCATTCTTCCCTCATCTCTCACTGGAAATTAATTTCTTTTACAACAAGAATCATAATCATGATGCTTTTAGTACTGTAAAATGAATATTCTCTGGATTTGATTTTTAGTTGTCTCCAAGTTCTTATCCCCTTTTATAGTTCTCCAAAATTTCCCCACTTCTGGAATCAGCTTATGTGGTTTGATTTGGAGCTATGTCATTATTCTCATTTGGTTTATCTTTGTTCTCATGCATGCTTGAGGGGCTGTTGATAAGTGTGATGGTGAAAAACTTGGGCTCCCATTGTGGAGGCACAATTTCAAGCCTAAGTGCTGCTGGTTTTTAGCAAAAGAAAACTAAAATAAAATTTATGACCGTCTCCACCCCACTTGATGGGGAACAAAACCAGGGAGAAGGTGGTGGGTGGATTTATCAAATACTTGGTAGGTTCATTTCAGATATATTAGGCTAGAAATATATAACTCTGAGTCTTGAAAATAAAGAGGATTGATGGGGATGAAAATAGCAACTAAGGAGCAAATTAATTAGTGGGTATAGAAAAGAGAAAGTAGCAGGACAGAATTAGAAACCAAGCCAATAAAGTGCTGCCACAGGTGATGTAGATCGATCCTGCAAAAGAAGGGGACTGCTGGTTCCATCAAACCAGACCAGCCAGCCCCAATGTTGGCCCATCAAGCCAATCAAAACCAGAAATTACTTTTCACATGAACAATACCCGTGAACAGTAATATGGTCCCTTTTTTGTTTCGTTTTGTGTGTGTTAATAAGTGGCCAAAATCAGTTTTAGCATTCTAGAAGAGTCCTTTATTGTCTTATGTTAGTTTCTTAGAGTACAAGTTGGTAGCTAGTTACTAAATGTCATCAGTTTATATATCATGTTAGTTTCTTTTTTAGTTTGTTTCTAAACTGTAAGCAACACGCCGTATCGACACCCGAAGATGGTGTTAAGTAGCCAAGGGCACGCAAGAGGGAATGATCCCAGCCCAGAAGTGTAGGATTAGATAAACAACCTGGAACATCGAATCCTTAACGGGTAAGAGCCTAGAGTTGATTGACAGTATGAGGAGAAGAAAGATTAATAATTCTGGGATCCAAGAGACTAGATGGAAGGGTAACAAAGCTAAGGCACGGGAAAAGCTGTCCAATGGCCACTGGCCTTCTTGTTCTTTTGAACTGCATCAACAATGAACTGCATCAACAATAGAAACTGACACTAATACTGTATAGGGTTTAAATCCCCTCAAATTTGGGTTTATAGAATTGGCCCATTACAATTGTAAACCCAAAAATTCTAAGCACATAGCTTATATAACCTATTGGACACTCAAAATCGAATATATTGGTCTATTCTTGGCCCAGTCTAGTGGCATGGTTTGCTTCTGGCCTTACTGTTCTTCTGAACTACATCAGAAATTCCAAAAGCTGAACTTATAAAAAGATTGATTTAATAGAGAAATTAAGAAAACAGCGGTAATAATGGAAGAGATTAGTTGAGGAAATAAGGAGGAAGTTAGGAAATCAAGCCAGCTAAGTCAAATTGTTAACCAGGCCACTACCCTGGGAAAAATGCAATAGCAAAGGAGAATCGCCACTGTTCATATTCCTGGCCAACCCCGACATCGTACGGCCCAAATTCATTAACTCACACCACAAATAAACTTTCTTACTGCCCCATATATAGCTACCTTCCCAAAAATGAGATTAGATGGATTTTAGGACAAAATCCTAAGACAACTAAAAAACTCTTTTTTTCATAATAAGACTAATATAAATCTTATTACAATACATGACTCCTACGAGTATTTAACCCCTGTCCTAACTAATTAAACTAAGACTCAATACAAGACAATAACTAAACTAGACACAAAATATAAATCATAGTCTAATCATACTTCCTAAAGAAATCTTGTTATAGATCAAGGTATCATCAATAAAGTGGTTATATCTCTCCTGATACAAGTCAGAATCGCAAGATTTGGTCTTGTTGGATAGCTAGCTCAATAACCTATTAAGGAACACTAATATCACGCAAAGTGGAGAGTTTGACCATCCAAAAGTATCCTGAAAATCAGTGACGGAAATAACCAAGTTTCTTTGAAGCAATATTCCGAACACCAAAAACTGATCCAAATGGTCTGTGAAGCATATCCAAAACCACTTGACTGGGTCATTGGGATGTTCTGCATCAAAACAAAGCAAGAGTATATATATATATAGAGTTAAGACTTTAGCATTACCATTCCTTGAAGAGCATCAAGGCTCCATGGAACAGACATCCACAAATTGTGACTAGAGTGCAGGAAATGCTGAAAATGACTTGTGTTGAATTGGATTAAAAAGACATGACTCACATGAGTTCTTGTGAGTTAACAGCAGCTATGATGCGGCCTCCAAAGAGTGGATTATTGGAAATGGAAGAGGATTCACATTGTTGGAGGGATCAGGTTGAGCTCAGAGCTTAGCTGTCATGTTTCTTGGTACATTTCTTGATGTTTCAATATATTTTATGTTCTATTTGAGGGTTCCCTTATTAGTTCTATAAATATTAGAAAAATTCTTCTTTGATATATTGAACCTACAAAAGCCTTTCAAACACTTAGAAAATCATTTTATTTTTGAAGCCCACTTTTATGTTCAGTTGTGATGGTTACGAATATAAGCAGTATCTTGCTTTAGAAATGCTTTAAATTATGCATAAGGTACTACCATTGACCCATGTTTCATTCTGTTTGATTCTTGGAAAGGACTAAAGATTAATAGCAACATAGAAAAAAAGCATGCTTGTTTTAAAACCTTCACTCAAGGTGAAACCTTCTAAAGTTCTAATGTGGTTGATCAACTTTACGTCACCTTAACCAACCCATAGTTGTCAAGGTGATGCCTAGGCGTCTAGGTGCCTTAGTCGCCTTGTTGGTGTTGCTTTGCATCCAGGCCCCCTCCAACGCCTTGGGTAGCCTAGATGCCGTGACAACTATGAACCAACATTGGGGCCATGGTAAGCCTTTACAATTCCTGACATATTCCAACCTTTATTTCCTTAAAGCACATTGATGAGTTGGCAGCATGAGTTCCAAACACTACACTTCAGCCTACAGGCACCACCTACTCTGGGCTTTCAACCACAAAGCTAGGTGTTTTACTAGTATGCTGTTGGTTATCCAGTGAAGGAAACATTCACCCATAACCTTCTCTTAACAGGTATTGGAGGAGAAATTCTCCCGTGATGAATTTCATCTTATACAATAAATTGAATGAGTTATATAAATATTAGAATTCATTCAAAAATAAAATTCTAAAATAGGAGGGAGAATTTTATCTTATACAATAAATTGAATGAGTTATATAAATATTAGAATTCATTCAAAAATAAAATTTTAAAATAGGAGAACTTTATATTGCTCCTAAAATAACAGCAGGATGCTCGTTGTGAAGGAGCCATTGTTTGATGCGTTCATTGACCAGTCTTTAGACTTGTCTGTTATTACATAGGTTTTTAAATAGTGCATGAAATGATAAAGCAGTTGGTTAAGAACATATAGAATGTTTGTGCATATTTATTTTTCTCTTGCCGACTGTGACCTTTGACCTGATTTGAAAGTGTTCAACAAATTTATGTAGTATCTCAAGCTTTGAATTACTAATCAAATATCTTATGCGGAATCAATGGTTTCCTTGGTATTTTTTCTGGCAGGTTTGGTCTTCAGTGAATATCTACTCAGTGGCCAAGTTCCTCCTATTAAAGAGGTCAATGACGAGGAACCACTGTTTCCTGGTCTGCCACTTCTTAATGTTAAACCCATCTGTAAGGTGAGTGAGTGAGTGGCTGAGATGATTCACATTTAAAATATATGGGATGGACTCATTGTTGAGAAATATAATGTCGGTTTTTATTTTTAATTCCTTAAACAGATAAATCAACAACAAGCAACAACAACAAATCAGCCTTATCCTAATTAAATGGGGTCGGCTATATGGATCCGATCAAAGGCAGAAAAGGAAAAAATAGACATAAAAATCGGTAAAAACTCACCTAAATGGGGTCTGTAGCCCTCCAATCAGATCTATTTGAGGTCATACTTGGGACAAGACCTAAGCTATGTATCTCTGATGTAGATCCACATCATGGGCTGAGCTATCACAGGAGGAAAGCCCAGTCGAAGTAGAACCATCGAACCAGCTTATGGCTGAGTTCGACGCTTAGTTAATAAAAGCCCATCGGCTAACGTGGATGGGCCCATCGATCCTTATTTAAAAAAGGCCCATTGGCCCATAACAGGGAGCTTAATTAGCTATTACTTGTTCCCTAAGTTAGTAGTTAAAATTAGTTTCTAATTTATGTTAAATTCCTAAGTGGACTCCTAATTTGATTCCAACTGCTACTATTGTAACTTCAGTCCTCTATTTAAAGGAGGGGCTGCTGTAGACACAATTCAGACTTGTATGAATAAAGAATATTGCAGTTTAATTGCTTCTAATAGACAAGATAGCTGTGGGTGAGATGCCCAGGCTGAGATAGCCATGCCCGCCCACATCTCTCTTGTTTTTTCTCTTCTTTCCTACTTTGTTTTCTGTCCTTTATTATTGTTTGCTGTGAGAGAAGAGTGAGTGAAATATTCTGATTTATTCAAGCATAAAACCAGAATTGATTCAGCTGAAAGTAAGGGTTCTTGAAGTCAATCGATCTCCATTAGCTCCCACTTCTGAGTTCTGACAAGCAAGCCCTTTTAGGATTTTGTTCTACCTTCGAAGAGGACCACTTGATCCACACTTGGAGGCCAGTTGCAGTGATCAGCTGCTGTTCTTGAAGAAACCGCTGTTCTCTCTATTCAAAGGTCTGAAATCAAAAAGTCTTGGATCTCTCAAACCACCCGGAAGAATTCAAAGATCTTTGGGGGCTTTGTTAGGTTCTACAATCGATCCAAGTCTGGGCTCCATCTAAGCCTCCCATCTCCAGCTGCATGTATCCCTTACTAACCCTGGCTACAGGCCTACTTCTCCCTAGGGTTTTGGATCCTATTTCTGGTTCTTGCTACGGGATCATACTTTGTTGTAGTTCTTTGTGGTTATTTTTGGTCCTTATTCCTTTATTTTCCCTACTTCTGTTTCTGATTTCTCTTGAGACTAATTGGGAAGTCATATCTGAATTGTTTGGGCTGTAATACATTGGGAGTCAGTTGCCTCGTGTAACCTACTTCGACATTAAGTGGTATTAGAGCTATGGCTGAGAGAGCTCCAAACAATACTTACTGGAGGATGTTATGAAATCTCTCCAACAATTGAACACTAGGATGGACACCATGGACCAAAAGTTTGAAGCACTGAAGGAGACTACTGCTGCCCAATCTAATGCGCAACCTACGGTCAATAACAATCCTAATGAACAAAGAAGGTTTCCTTTCCCTGCTCAAAGAAACGTACCGGCCCGTACGTATGGTGGAGGTGAAGAGTTTGATGAACATGGGAACCCAATTTCACCTTGATGACACATATAAGGTAAAATTGGACTTGAAGGACTATAATGGAAAGCATGACCCTCTCTACTTCCATGACTGGATGAATTCATTTGATGACTATTTCTGATGGTACCATATGTTTGAAGAAAGGAAGGTCCAACTTGCTATAACTAAGCTTACAGGTGGTGCTAAAGATTGGTGGAAAGCTGAAGAGAGTAGACTTATCCGGAGACATAGAGAGCCTCACAATTGAGAAGAACTCAAACTAATACTCAGTGAGAGATAACTTGCCCCCGACATACCGACACCATTTCTATGACATTCTCAACATTCTTCAACAAGGTACCATGATTGTAGAGGAATATGTTGATGAATTTAATGACTTACTCTCACGTATAGGTGCTTATCGCGAGGATGAAGAACTGCTTATATCCCGATTCAAATTGGGACATGATATCCGTGACAAGATTGATGTGGTGGAACTTTCATCATTGAATGCATGTATTGAAAAATCCTTCGAGGCAGATCTAATCAAATCAGCACCTAGAAGGTATAATCAGCCCATTGAAAGTAAGAGACCATTTGCATCAACTAAACCTAGTGGATTCCCTACCCGATCTCCACAAGTCACACGGGATAAGGGTAAGAGTCCTATGGTCGGAGGAGAGACCGTGGCTCTAAAGTTTTTCGGTTGTGGTGGAATTAGACACTATGTGGAAGATCAATTCAATCATCAACGCAATTGAGTCCAATCCGGACATGCAAGTATGAACCCCAAGATGATGATTGGGCTGTGAATATCTCTATTGAAGGAATGAAAGATGATTATGAAGCTGAATATGCACAGGAAGATGATGATCCATGTGCTACCATTAATGTGGTTGCATGGATTCTAGTGGTTGAAGTAAAGGGAGAAGATTGGAGGAGGCACAATCTTCTGTACTTTGATGTCTAGTAGACCTCACAAAGCTCAAGTGATTGTGGACAGTGGAAGTTGTGTGAATGTAGTGTCTCAAGCTTTTGTGATTGAGGGAAAGCTCAAGACCGAACCCCATCCACGACCCTGCAAGGTATCACTTCTAGACAATAACACCATGGCTGTAAATCAACAATGTTCTGTGCCATTGAAGGTTTTGGAATATGAAGAGAATGTGGTGTGATGTCATCCCAATGGTGCTAACTGATGTGTTGTTTGGAATACCGTGGCTATATGACAATAGTGTCTTAGTTGGTGGTACTAAGAACCAATGTTTCTTTGATCATAAAGGCAAGCCACTTACATTAAACCCACTCAAAATACCTCAAGTGAAGGCTAAATTGAGGGCTGCCCAGGTACGAAGACAACATGTTTTGAAGAACATTGAAAAAACCTCTTACAAAGAAACTACTGAATCAAAGAAGCCGCCATATAAAGCAAGCACTAACAAGAAGCACATGATGGATCAGAAGTTGTGTGCTGCCCCATAGAGAGTTTTTGGCTACAAGTGAAGAAACCAGACTGATCTTAGCCCTAGTTACAAAGGAAGCTGAACCGGTAAAAGAGGTAACACATTCTCAACCCATCAAAGATTTACTAGCTAATTTTTTAGATTTGGTGCCCAATGAGTCACTAGATGAGCTACCATCTATAAGGGTCATATAACATGCTATTGATCTAGTGCCTGGATCAATACTCTCAAATCTACCCACTTATCATCTCAGCTCCACCGAACATGCCGTGCTTAAGAGACAAGTGGATGACCTGTTACGAAAGGGATTTCTAGTAGAAAGCATGAGTCTGTGTGCTGCACCAACTCTATTGACACCTAAGGACGGATCATGGCGTATGTGTATTGATAGCCGTGCCATCAACAAAATCACGGTAAAGTATAGATTTCCTATTTCCCGTTTGGATGATATGTTGGACATGTTAACAGGATCCACTATCTTTTCAAAGATCGATCTACGTAGTGGGTATCATCAAATTTGGAACAGCCCTGGGGATGAATGGAAGACAGCCTTCAAGACAAAGGAAGGGCTATACGAATGGAAAGTCATGCCCTTTGGCCTTACTAATGCACCTAGTACCTTTATGCGAGTGATGACTCGTGTTACGCCCCTTTATTAGGAGGTTCCTTGTGGTATACTTTGATAACATATTAATTTATAGCAACGGGAAGAGAAGCTCTATATCAGTTTGAAAAAGTGTTCCTTTATGCTGCCCAAGGTTGTATTCCTTGGCTTTATTGTGTCCTCTCAAGGTATAGAAACTGATCCAGAGAAGGTTAAGAGCGTGGTAGATTGGCCCATACCTAAGACTTTGATGGAGGTTCGAAGTTTCCACGGCCTTGCCTTGTTCTATAAACGGTTCATATGGAATTTCAGTGCTATTATGGCACTTATCACAAAAGTGCACGAAACGAGGAAAAATTCCATTCCAATGGACCTCGGCTGCCACTAAACATTCAATTTGATCAAACAAAAGATGACGGAAGCACCAATGCTTAGGCTACCTAGTTTTGATCTTATATTTGAAGTGGCTATTGATACATCCCATGTTGGGATAGGAGGAGTGCTTATGCAACCTGGCCATTCGATTGCTTTTTACAGTGAAAAGTTGAATGATGCAAAAAGAAGGTATTCAACAATGATTTGGAACTGTATGCCATTATTCAAATTCTCAAGCATTGGAGATCGTACTTGATCGGTAAGGAGTTGATACTTTATTCAGATCATGAAGCACTCAAGTGCTTGCATTCCCAAAAGACCATTAGCGATCGGCACGCTAAGTGGATCTCTTATTTGCAAGAATATGTATTTGCTCTCAAGTACAAGGCTGGAAAAGAGAATCAAGTGGCTGATGCGCTTAGTCGGAAGGTGTTGATGATGAATACCTTTATCATACAAAGTACAAGGGTGGAACATATCAAAGACGAGTATGCCAATGAGGCTGATTTTTCGGACTTGTTCAGAAAATTACAAGAAGGAAGTCGAGATGAGAAGTACTCTATTCATGATGGATACCTATTTAAAGGCACACATCTTTGTATTCCAAATACCTCTTTAAGGCACCACTTGGTTCAAGAGCTACATGGAGAAGGAATGGGCGGACATTTTGGCAAGGACAAGACTTATTCTATGATTGTGGATTTGTACTAGTGGCCTCAACTGCAAAGGGATGTTTAGCATGTCATCCAACGATGCCAAACTTGTCAACTTGCTAAAGGAGAGAAGAAGAATGCGGATTTGTACACACCGCTGCCCATTCCACATGCACCTTGGCTAGACGTAATCATGGACTTTGTCCTCGGCTTACCACCTTCACGGGTGAGTTATGACTCTATATTTGTTGTTGCGGATCGTTTCTCCAAGATGGCACATTTTATCCCATGCAAGAAGACACTTGATGCAAGTCACCTAGCCAAGCTCTTTTTCAAAGAGAGTGCGCATACATGTTTTGCCATAGTGGATTATTTCAAATAGTGATGTCAAATTCATGAGTTATTTCTAGAAGACCCTATGGCTGAAAACTAACACTAGGTTAAAGTTTTCTATGGCATTTCATCCTCAAACAGACGGTCAAATGGAAGTAGTGAATAAAAGTCTTGGCAATTTACTCCGTTATCTAGTTCGTGATTATGAGAAGACATGGCCTTCTATTCTTGACATAACAGAGTTTGCATACAATAGCTCCGTCAACCATACCACCGGTCTTACACCATTTGAGATTGTTCTTGGTCTGCAAGCACAACGACCGGTTGACATGGTACCATTGCCACCTCATGCCCGTGTTAGTGTTGAAGCGGATGAGTTCCTTAAGCATGTCACAGAGGTACACGATGTTCGTTGTCGCATAGCTGTTAGTAATGAAGGATATCAGGCAAATGCTAACCAACATCGCCGTTACGTAGAGTTTCAGCCTGGTGATATGGTGATGGTTCGAATTCAAGCTCTATCCTCAGAATATGGGTCTTTATAAGATCTTGAAGTGTATTGGTCCTGATGTGGTAAAACTTGACCAGCCGATCTTGCTTGTAGCTCCTGATGCTTCAGTCGATCTGCACAGAAGAGAAGACAAGGGAGAGTCGGGCTGACTTGACGGGGGACTCTCCGATGCCTAAATTAGATCTTTCCATAGCAGATATTCCAGAGTTTTCAGTCAAAAGAAGTGATCGATCCCCACAATGGAGGCTTACCTTGGTATTTATAGGCTACTGATGGAGTGGAGAAAGGGGGAACGTCTGTGGAGAGTCTTACTGGGCGTGGAGTCCTTAAGGAGAATGGCTCTCTGATTAAAGGAATATTCCAAATTTTGAGGCGTCTTTCGGGAATATTTCTCTCTTATCTCGGAGGTATGGATTGTGAGAGGGGTGGATGCCTCTGATGACGTGTAGTGGATAGTCCTGTCCTTGTGATCAGGGATTACGTTCCTTGAATGTAGGAGTGGATGAGAGCACGTTTTTGAGAGCCCTGCTTGATGATGCCTGGGCGAGGTGGCTGCTCGGCCAGAGGAGAGGCCGAAGTGGCAGTACGGCCTGAGGAGATGCCGAGGTGGTAGCTCGGTTTGATGAGGGGCCGAGGTGGTAGTTCGACCTGATGAGGGGCCAAGGTGGCAGTACGGCATGATGAGATGCCGATGTAGTAGCTCAGCCTGATGGGAGGCCGAGCTCGGCCTGATGAGATGCCGAGGTGGTAGCTTGGTCTGATGAGGGGCCGAGGTGGTAGCTCGGCCTGATGAGATGCAGAGGTGGTAGCTCGGCCTGATGGGGGGCCGAGGTGGCAGTATGGCATGATGAGATGCAGAGGTGGTAGCTTGGCCTGATGAGGACCGAGGTGGCAGCTAGGCCTGATGAGGAGCTGAGGTGGCAGTACAACATTAGTTTGAATGCTTCTTGGCCGTGCTGTGGTCAGAGACATTTACCCTCATAAGGTCCCAATGCGTACATGTTGGAATTACCTCCTACTCTGAAAATTAACAATGTCGTCAATGTTGCTGATCTTAAACTCTATGTAGGCCATCATTCTGATGACGAAGATACGGAGCGTGCATTGAGACTTCCCTAATTTGTGACCCCTATGGATGATGTTATCGAAGATGTCCTTGACAACAAGTTCACTACTGTT
This sequence comes from Macadamia integrifolia, assembly GCF_013358625.1. Lineage (NCBI taxonomy): Eukaryota > Viridiplantae > Streptophyta > Magnoliopsida > Proteales > Proteaceae > Macadamia > Macadamia integrifolia. The sequence continues at coordinate 4,664,019 of NC_056562.1, read as the reverse complement.
CGTGGTGGTAAGGGTTACTACTCATTTCTAGTCAAGTGGAAAGGACGACCTCAACAAGATTGCACTTGGATCCATGCCAATGATTTTCAGCGTCTTAATACGGATCTCTACGGGCGCTATATGTCCGTCATTCATTCTTCGGTGATAAATGTTTTTAAGAGGGGGGGAGTTGATGTAGATCCACATCATGGGCTGAGCTATCACAGGAGGAAAGCCCAGTCGAAGTAGAACCATCGAACCAGCTTATGGCTGAGTTCGACGCTTAGTTAATAAAAGCCCATCGGCTAACGTGGATGGGCCCATTGATCCTTATTTAATGGCCCATTGGCCCACAATAGGGAGCTTAATTAGCCTTTACCTGTTCCCTAAGTTAGTAGTTAAAATTAGTTTCTAATTTGCCTTAAATTCCTAAGTCGAGTACAACTCCTAATTTTATTCCAACTGCTACTATCGTAACTTCAGTCCTCTATTTAAAGGAGGGACTGCTATAGACACAATTCAGACTTGAATGAATAAAGGATATTGCTGTTTAATTGCTTCTAACAGCCGAGATAGTTGTGGGCGAGATGCCCAGGCTGAGATAGCCATTCTCACCCACATCTCTCTTGTTTGTTCTCTTCTTTCCTACTTTGTTTTCTGTCCTTTATTATTGTTTGCTGTGAGAGAAGAGTGAGTGAAGTATTCTGATTTATTAAAGGCATAAAACCAGAATCGATTCAGCTGAAGGTAAGGGTTCTTGAAGTCAATGGATATCCATTAGCTCCCACTTCTGAGTTCTGATCAGAAAGCCCTTTTAGGGTTTTGTTCTACCTTCCAAGAGGATCACTTGATCCACACTTGGAGGCCAGTTGAAGTGATCGGCTGCTGTCCTTGAAGAAACCTCTGTTCTCTCTGTTCAAAGGTCTGAAATCAAGAAGTCTTGGATCTCTCAAACCACCCGGCAGAATTGAAAGATCTTTGGGGGTTTTGTTCAGCACCCTAGGGCCTACAATTGACCGAAGTCTGGGCTCCATCTGAGCCTCCCATCTCCAGCCGCAGGTATCCCTTACTAACCCTAGCCGCAGGCCTACTTCTCTCTAGGGTTTTGGGTCCTTTTGCTGGTTCTTGCTACTGGGTCATTCTTTGTTCTTATAAGTAGTTCTTTGGGGTTATTTCTGTCCTTGTTACTTTATTTCCCTACTTCTGTTTCTGATTTCTGTCGAGACTAATTGGGAAGTCATATCTAATTGTTTGGGCTGTAATACATTGGGAGTTAGTTGCCTTGTGTAACCTACTTCGATATTAATGTCTTTCCTTAATATGTCTCTTATGGTCATTTTATTCCCGCCCCTAGGTCTTTTATTTCCTTCAATCTGAATCAGATCACTCCTCCTTATTGGCGCATCCCTAGGCCTCTGTTGAACATGGCCATACCACCTCAAACGAATTTCTCGGAGCTTATCATGAATCGGGGCAACTCCCAAATCAGCCTAATATGGTCATTTCTTACTTTATCCTTCCTAGTTTTGCCTCACATCCATCTCATTATCCTCATCTTTTCTACGCATATCTTATCAATATAACATTTCTTAATTGCTCAGCATTCTGCCTCATACATCATAGCCTGATCTAACGATTGTCGTATAAAACTTTTCTTTAAGCGTTAAAGGAATACATTGGTCACATGACACCCTGGACGCACATCTCCACTTCAGCCATCCCATTTTAATCCTCGTTGAAACATCATCCTTTATATCTCCTTCTTTATTTATGATTGACCCTAGATACTTAAAATGATCACTTTGCAGTACCTCTCTCTCCTCCATCTTCACCATTTTGTCATCCATCGTATTGTGACTAAAGTGACACATCATATACTCCGTTTTAGGATCGGGATTTGGAAGTCCATCTCCAGAGGTTACGCTCCATCCATATATGATTAATGGTAGCATAAAAGGCGAGCTTTCCTACGATGTCAAAAACTGAGGAACCAACGAAAGTCCTATCAATCCAGATCCATTCTCTACTAAGGGGGAGAGCTCTTCTTCTAGAAGTCCAGCAGCTACTACGGACCCTCTTCCAAATGGTAGAAGAGAAGGGGGGATGATGTGGATAAGTCGCTTGGGCTTAGTTTATTACAAATAAGCCTTGGGTTGTGTTATGTATGTGTTGGGCCTTTGATCCCATGAGTTTTCTTTGTAATGTGCCACTTTTATGAGCCTAAAATATGGGTAGAAAGTAGGAAAATGGGATTTAATTCATTAGTTTAGTTTGAGTCTATTTCCTTTGTTATTTCAGTTTAAGTCAGTTTAGGTCTCCCTATTAGTGAATGACTAGTTAGTTACCTATTCCATGTTGGAGTTTTAGTCCTACTCCCTATTAGAGTTCTAGTCTAGTCCTATTATGAGTCTAAGTCCCATTAGGAGTGTCTAGTCCTATTTGGAAACTAGCTCCTAGTTATGTTAGGATTGCTATTTTGCCCTCTTTAAATAGAGGAGCTTATGTAATCAATTTTATATTTGAATGAATGAATTATTGAGTGATTACTCTTTAGCTAAAAAAACTGTTACTAAGAGGTGAGATGCCTAAACCTTTAAGGGGTGTGATACCCAAAACCTGAGGGGTGATATACCCATTTCTTTATTCTCTTTCACCCTTCTCAACCCTGCATCGATTCTTCTTTTTCTATTTATTGTTATTAGAAGTTCAGACCTGTTAAAGCATACAAAATCATAATCAGCCAGCCAAAGAGTTGTTGTTCTTGAAGCCAATCGACCCTCATTGCTGCCCAAGTTTGAGATATGATTTGCAGATCCTTTGGAGGACTGGTTCTTTACTCTAAGAAGATCAATCGATCCTCTTTTGAAGGTTATCTGAAGAAGACAAGTTGCTGTTCCTGCAGAATTCTTCACATTCTCTCTCCTAGGTTTGAAAATCAAGAAAGCGCATAACTCCATAACCAGCCATCAGAAGCCCTTCATATTTGGGGGTTTTTGTACCCTCCCTAGGGACTATCTACACCTAAAAGTGCAGCTCAATCGGACTCCCACAGACTTGGCCGCACCTTTCTCTCTCTAGCTCTGTAGAAGGTCTTTCTCTCTCCTATCGGGTTGGGTTTTGGGCTGGTTTTGCTTCTATATGGGTATTGTATCCTTGGGGGTTTATTTGATGGTATTATTTATTTATTTCTTGCTCCTATTTGTATTGTTTGGGGTTATAAACTGCGGAGTTAGTCACTTGTAATCTACTCCTGCATTAGGGGACCTTTAAACCTGCCATCTCCAACTACCTCCCCACTCAATCTTTCCTCATTCATCGTCACATCCAAGTCGCCCTTCATTGCTACCTTTCAGTGCCATTCCAGCGAAGGTAGCAGTGAGGGGGGGACCTGGATGTGACGATAGATGTGGGAAGATCGAGTGGGGAGGCAGTTGGAGATGGCACACCAATCAGTGAACTGTGGCAGGAATATGGCATTTAAACCAAATGATTTTACACCAAGGAGCAAGGGCACCTTTCGATTGGACACGATCCTAAGCAGAGGCAGAGTTGAAGAGGCCAGATGAAGAGGGGAGCTAAGTGATCTTACCATTTCTTCCACGGTGACTCGAGGGATAGGAAGAAGAGCAAACCATATATCAGTTAAGGAGATGGGGAATGGAGGAGGGCACCAAATACCATCCGAAATGGAGGCAACAGAGGTGGTCCTACTAAAACCTGATGAGTGAATGGTCCTGGGGCCAACCTCGGAGAGAACAACCAATGGGTGCCAGGGGTCAAGCCAAAGGAAAGTGGAGGAGCCATTGCCAATAGAGTAGGAGATGGCCTTAAGAGCCTTGGATTTAGTATTGATGATTTTGAACTAGACCCAAAAGGCATCAGAGGTAGGAGAGACAGTCCAAAGGGAGTAGTTCTTAAGGGGGAAGGGTGGATCTAAGAAACCCAAATACTTTTATGTTTGGACGCAATTCTTCTCAGGCCAGGCCTTCCCTCGGATTTAGGGAGACAAACATAGGTCCAGCTTAGAGGGTTGAGGAACTTTGAAGAATCTACTCCTTCCCAGAGGAAGGAGAAAAGAAGGGACTCAATTGTTCTGATGGTGGATTTAGGGAGAATGAAGACACCAAACCAGTATAAGTTCATGGATTGGAGCATGTATTCGGCAAGTTCAAGACAACCAACTTAGGAGAGGAGTGCCTTTCCAGAGTTGGAGCCTTTTCCTCATGAGTTCAAGCATCGGTGTGTAGTGTGGGTAGTGAGCCTAGTGGTGATGAGAGGCAAACCAAGGTATTCGATCGGAAAGAACCAAGGGGAAAGCTAGTGAGCTCAAGAAGGCGAGCTATAAAAGGGTCAGGGACTCCAGAGAGGAATAGCTGAGATTTGAGTAGATTGATATGGAGCCCCTATAAGCTAGCAAAGAGTTGGAGGGAAGACATAGGGGAGGAAATAGACTGAGAGCCCACCTTAGAGAAGATCATGAGATCGTCTGCAAAAGCTAAATGGCTGAGAAGGAGGGATTTACATTTTGGGATGGGGTGAATAAGGTGAAGGTCAGTGGATGATTGGATGGATCTAGAAAGCACCTCGAGGGATAGGGAGGAGACGAAAGGGGATAGAGGCAACCTTGCCTGATTCCCATCGAAGAGGGGAAGTAGCCAATAGGGCTGTCGTTAACAAGGATAAAGAAGGGGGGGAGGGAGGAGATGCAAGAGTGGATCCAATGAACAAAAACAGGGGAAAGACATCTAGAGCAAGACTTTGGAGATAAAATCCCATTTGATGGAGTCAAAAGCTTTATGTATGTTGATTTTAAGAAGGGCGGCGGGGGAGTGGGATTTCCTATCAAATCCTCTGACAATCTCATGGAACAAGATGATGTTATCAACGATGCTTCTCCCTGCGATAAAAGCAAACTGGTTTGCATTGACTAGGGAGTCAACCACCGATTGGATCTTATTGGCAAGGATTTTGGCAATGAACTTGTACATGAGATTGCAAAGAAAGATAGTTTTCAAGTCAGGCATAGAGCAAGCTCCCTCAATCTTAGGGATAAGCCATAGGAAAGTATATGATTAATCCCTTTGATTTGATTGGGGGCTGTAAAAGAAGCTTCTGATGGCACATATGATATCTGACCTGATGATATCCTAGAAGAAAGAGAAAAAAGCCCATGCTAAAGCCCGAAGGGCCTTATTGGCTCTGTGATAGAGGATGGTAGCTAGGATCTTATCATCGGAGGTGATGGATTGGAGGGGAGGAAGGATAAGTTCAGGGATGAATTTTTTTAGCAGAAAGAGGTTGGAAAAGCTAAAAAAGTAAGAGATGGCTTTGGATTTTATTTCTTTGGGGATTTCAAGGGTGGACCTACCACTGGAGGTGAGCAAAGGAATGGAGTTTGCATTGGCTTTACCATTAAGGGATCTGTGGAAGTAAGGGGAGTTAGAATCACCAAGCTTGAGCCAATTTAATTTTGGATTTCTGGCGGAGAAAACTCTCCTCTTAAGCAAGAAGGGAGGAGAGTTCCAAGGTGATTTATATTCGCACCCATGGACTGATCCAAACGCATCTGGCTATCTTGGCAGAGTTGAACTAGATCCAATTTAGGTCTTTGACTAATAGGATCTTTTAGGATTTCATTTCTATTCTCATGCAATCTTTTATTTTTGGTAGCTTAAGTAGGAGATAACTACTAGGATTTCCTTTTAATGTTAGTTTCTAATTAATTTGAGTTTTCAAATTAGAGTAGGTTTCCTTTTAATGTTTGTTTTTTTACTATTTAAATGCATGTAACAGTTAGAGGACAAAGTGATTAATAGAAGAATGAGTTGAGTTGAGTGCCTGCGGGTAGTGTGCGATTCTCTTCCCCCCTCTTTCTTGTGCGAATCTTCTCACCCTCCCTTGCAACTCTGAGTTCATCTCAAGGATTCTTCCCTACCTCTATCCGCCCTCCATCAACTTGATATCAGAGCCTCGCTTTCCCTCCTTATTCGACCATCTTTCCTTCCCATTCTATCCTCTTTGTTTCTGTTGCAAGTTTGAGATCCTTATAAAAAAAAAAAAAAAAAAACTTGCTGAAGCAACCACTTCCCTCGGCCTAGGGTGTCGCCAACAACCGGAAAAAAAAATCTCTGTTCAAATTCAGAGGATCGAGCCATTCTCCTAACCCTTCCTTCATAACCCCTTCAATCGAACCCCCTCCTCTTTAGGGTTCTACTAAGTGAACAAAAAAAAGTAGAGCAGCAGAGAGAGAAGACAGAACTAGAAGAAAAGAACAAAAGTTCAGAGAAGGAAGAACAGAAGAAGAAGTCGAAGAGAGATCCAGAAAAGAGAAATACCTGAGTTGACGTTTCCTGCCAGTCGAAGTTGCAGCCTTTGCTGACGTCCTAAGGCCATCCTACTGCTGGTTGTCGAACTTCCCCAAGCTTTGGTCATTTTCTCCTTAGGTTTTCTCTAGTTTCGACTCCAAGAAGGAAGAAAACTCCCTCTCCTATGTCGTTTTGTTGGGAAACATGTCCACACTCCTTGCTCTGTTTTGGTGTTAACAAACAAACATACATCTTTAACTTGGTTTGATAAAATGTGATTAGCTTGAAGAAAGTGTAATTAGCTTGAAGAAACACTTAGAAGGTCGAATCAAGACATGAAGCTTAAAGACATGGAATTGCAAACAAGAAAAAAAGGAGATGAAATGCCAAAGAGTGGAAGGTTCAAGTGAAGAAGAAGACCACTAGGATAGATTGGTTATTTTTAATGTAATTTGTAACTTCCACATATATATATATATATATATATATGCACTCACCACATGCATGTGCATTGCATCATACTAGAATGACCATAGAGCATACCTTGACCAAGTATGGAAAGTCTCTAAGTGGTGAGGAAGATATTAGGAAAAATGTGTTCTAGTGAAATTCTGTGAAAACCACATTAACCTGACTCAAGGGTATTTTAGAGAATCTTAAAATTAGTATCAGGAAATGAAACTTTCATAGAAGTTGTAGGAAATTGAGTTTTGATTCCAACGCAATTGATCTCAGATCAATCTGAGGTCGGACCGAAAATTTATGGTCAAAACACTGACGACTGGTCAGTATGATAGCATTCTGTCAAAACAGAGTATGTCATGTTGGCGGTCGACCGGAACTGTCCGAGACCATAGCCGGTCGATCGGTAGAAAGTCTCGGTCGACCGGTGACTGCCTGGAAGTACCCCAACGGTTATATTTTGCCTCAACGGCTCTTGGCGGTCGACCGGCTACCGATGGCGGTCGACTGGTGGTCCCAGAATACGTCCGTTAGAGCCTGATTTCCTGCCTAAAATGCTTCAGTAAGTTCACCTATAAATACCCAAACCGTTCTTAATTAAATATTCATTATGAAAGAGCTTTAAGAGCAGTATTGCAAGCATTCAAGAGTTATTAAGATTAATATATTCTACTTGAGTTGTTCTATTACACCAATCCCAACAAAAGGCTCAAGTCTCAATCAAAGTCCTCTACTCTCTCCTGTGCAAGTCAAAGCCATAAGAGAGGACTTTACAAAAGGTGTATCTTTCATTTCTCATTCTCATCATTTGCACCACACTTGAGGTATTCCTCCTATTCCACTATTTCCTATTTATTTCTGTTTTTACAATTCTAGACTGTGCTTAGGATTGTAAGGATTCTCTTATCCTAAAAAGAGAAAGGTGTCTCTCTACCTCCAAAAGAGATTGTAAAGGCGTCTCTCTGCCTGGAAAGGGGATTTGTAAGGATACTCTTATCCGTGAAAAAGATTGTAAAGGTTTTCTTCCCTGCCTACCCACTGAAAGGGAGAACTAGTGAAATACCTTACAAGAGGATTCTTGTATGGAGTGGACTAGACTCGGATTGAGTCGAACCACTATAAATCTTGTGTTTTGTGGTTGTACTTGTTTTATTTATTCCGCACATTTTTAACTTGCAGTCACACTTGTGACCTATTTATCGAAAAGAGTTAAGTTCCACTAGTACAACCTATTCACTCCCCTCTAGGTTATTTCAGTTATTTTGAAGTTCTAAACCTAAACCCCACTTTTTGTTGATTTACATCTCTTTTTTTCATATCTGCCCCTCTTTTTTGTTTTTTATTTTTTATCTTAATTTTTATTTAGTTTCCATATTTACTACTACCTGCTTCGTATGTTCTAAACATCATATGTTCTTATTTACTTCTATAATTACTATCTTGCCATCCACTTAGGAATTTTCCCTGCTCGATGCTCCGATCGTCTTGATGTTTGTTGCGATTGGTGCCTCTTATCCTTGTGGTGGTATGTACCTGCCACTTTCTTTTGAGATCTCTGTTCTAGAGCTTTTTTTTCATCACTTTTTCAAGGTTTCCTCCCTGAGAACGTTTTTTTATTGCCGGGTTGCTTTTTCCCTCTCGATGCTCCGATAGTCTTGATGTTTGTTGTGATTGGTGCCTTTTATCCTTGTGGTGTCATTACCATAAACAATTAAAGATAGTCATTTCCATAAACAATTAAAGATAGATACTGTCATATTGTCATGTTCAGGAAGAGTAATAGAGTAAATAAATATTCTCCCCCTTTTGTCAATAGCAAAAAGGGAATCAAAACGACACAAGAAATTAAAATACTCCCCCTTAGTATGTGCAAAAAATTTAACACATAGAAAAGTATCATAAGTTCAAATTTTCATAAGTATCAAAAAAAAAAAAAAAAAAAAAAAGGCTGAAACAAACATGAAGTTAAAAAAAAATAACTCCTAATCCGCTGCATCCTCATCCTCCGTGTTCGCCTCTTCGTCTTCTTCTTCGTCATCTTCATCTTCCTCGTCGTTGCGTAGGAGCTTGAGAATCTCATTCTGCTTTCTTTCCATTTTTGCCAACTGAGCAAGGATGATGTTTCCAACTTTCTGAAGATCAGCAACGGTCGCATAGGCTGATGTCTCATCACTTCCTGGTTGCTGTGGCTCGCTGGGTCCAGCAATAGTCTTTTTGGAGTTTGTGGGCTACTGGGGAAGAAGATGCATCTTGCGAATAGTGGAAAGATTGATCTCTTGAGGAAACGGGTCAAATGATTCACCAGAAAAATCTACATGAAAGTGGTCCATGATTTGGCAAATCATCCTTCCATAGGGAAGATTACCCTTTTGAAGTCTATCACCATGGGTAATCATGGTTTTGAGCAGAATGTAGGGAAGGTTGATGGTTACAGTTTTGCAAACACAGTAGGTGAGATAAGCATGAAATGGGGAGATTTCATCTCTATGACCACTCTTTGGGAGGATGTTGTAGGAGATGATGAGATTTACAATCCTCCCTATATCAGTGAGTTCCTTAGCTTTAATTTTGTGAGTATTAGCATATTCCTTCATGATGCTAGAATACACACAGTCAACATCCATGAATTGTTCTATGTAGGTCTTGGGTTGGTAGTATTTTAGTTCCCCTGTCACAGAAATGTCTAGGATTTCTCTTAAAATCATGATGTCTATATCTATAGGAACTCCCTTAACATAGGAATGGACCAGAAGGTTGTCACCTTCGCCAGAGAAAGTAAGGTTACAAAAGAACATTTTGACAAGATGGGGATGACAGTGAGAGTCAAGTTTGAGAATGTTGCTCCATCCCAAAGCATCAAACAAGTCTTTGATGTCATACCTGGACAAAGAGTCGGAATTGATGGTCCTACCTTGCTCTATGTTTCGAGAGATGTAGAGATCCCATGATTCTTGAGCAATGGAGGAGGAGAACCATATATCTTTGTCAGAGGCCTTCCTTTTTCCCTTCTGAGCTACCGTTTTCTTGCCTCTATGTGGGCGTTGAGAGTCCATGATGATTGGAGGTGTAAGAGGGAAAGAGATGCAAGGGCTTTGGGAGATGATTAGGAAGGGATCTTGAGAGATCTAGGTTAGAAAGAAGTTCTAAGCTAGGGTTTTGGGAGAGGAAGAGTCGAAATGGAGTTTTAGGCCAAACAGGGTTTTAAAGTTGAAAAAAAATGGATTAAAAAAAAATCGATTTAAAATAGTTCGGAATCGAATTTTCGGCGGCGCCGGTCGACCAGTTATATGGTGGCGGTCGACCGGTAATCTATTCGGTCAGTGCCGGTCGACTGGTATATTGGGGCGGTCGACCGGTAGAGTCCAAGAAGCTTGAGAACCTAGAAAATTATGGATGTGGAAAGGATTTTTCAAGTCTGGGCTTTTGGAAAAGAATATTCAAGAAGGAATGTTTATTCATTCAGCCAAACGGGTTGCAAATGCCAAGCTCCTTCCTTAGGAAACTAAAACGCTCTTCACCAAGAGGTTTAGTGAATATATCTGCGAGTTGTTTATCAGTTTCAATGAATTCTAGAGAGACATCGCCATTTTGAATGGTGTCTCGTAGAAAGTGGTGTCGAATATCAATGTGCTTTGCCCTTGAGTGAAAAATGGGATTTTTACTCAAGTTTATGGCACTGGTGTTATCACACATGATTGGGCAAGATTCGAAACTCACTCCAAGGTCTTGGAGAGTTTGCTTCATCCAAAGGATTTGAGCACAACATCTACCAGCTGCAACAAATTTAGCTTCTGTGGTAGATAGAGCAACGGAGTTTTGTTTCTTGCTAAACCAAGAGACAAGGCAAGAGCCGAGAAAGTGACAAGTACCACTGGTACTTTTTCTGTCAATATGGCAACCTGTGAAGTCAGCATCTGAAAAGTTGACCAAGTCAAGGGGTTGATTTTTGGGGTACCATAACCCAACATCACATGTGCTTTTCAGATATTTAAAAATTCTTTTTACAGCAATGAGGTGAGATTTCTTAGGATCAGCTTGAAACCGAGCACATGCACATACACTGTACATGATGTCAGGTCTACTAGCTGTTAGATATAGAAGGCTCCCAATCATGCCTCTATATCTAGTTGCATACTCAGAAGTTCCATCCTCATCCTTGGTTAGTTTCAAGGATGAGCTCATTGGAGTGTCTGAAGATTTTTGACTGTTAATGTCAAATTTCTTTAGCAGCTCCTTGGTGTACTTGCTTTGATTTATGAAAATTCCATTATCAGTTTGTTTTAATTGAAGTCCAAGGAAGAAATTTAACTCTCCCATCATACTCATTTCAAATTCACTGCTCATTTTGTTACTGAAATCAGTACACATTCTCTCGTTGGTTGAGCCAAAGATAATATCATCTACATAGATTTGAACAATGAGTATGTCATTCTTCAAGTTTTTCACGAACAGGGTTGTGTCAATCCTCCCCCTTGAGAAGCCACTTTCGATCAAGAAGGTACTTAATCTCTCATACCAAGCTCTAGGGCTTGTTTGAGGCCATACAGAGCTTTCTCAAGTTTATAGACATGGTTTGGAAACTTAGGGTCTTCAAAGCCAGGAAGTTGAGCTACATATACCTCTTCTTGAATGTATTCATTCAAGAAGGCACTTTTGACATCCATTTGATATAGTTTAAAGTCCTTATGGCATGCAAAAGCTAGTAGCATTCTAATGGACTCTAACCTTGCTACTGGTGCATAGGTTTCATCATAGTCTATTCCCTCTTGCTGATTATACCCTTTGGCAACTAGTCTTGCTTTTTTTTTCACTATGTTCCCATCTTCATCCAGTTTATTGTGAAAGACCCACTTAGCACCAATGATGGTGTGGTGGTCAGGTCTTGGGACAAGTTCCCATACCTTGCTTCTTTCATACTGGTGAAGCTCCTCTTGCATAGCTATAATCCAATCACTGTCTTTTAGTGCTTCTTCTATGTTCTTGGTTTCGATCCTTAAGATAAATGCAGTGTGATTGCATACCTCTCGGGTTTTAGATCTAGTCTGGATTTTTCCATCTAGATCCCCTATGATGTTTTCTAAGGGATGATTCCTATACGGAATGACTTCCTTAGGTAGTGTTTCTAATTTTTCTATGGTAACATCATTTGTATCATCAAGAGAAATATCATTAGCTTTGTTCTTAAGTTCATCAATTATGATATCATCATCATTAACAAGAGATTTGTTTAAGTCATTTGGTAAAGACTCATCAAATCTTACATTTATAGATTCTTCAACCATTAATGATTTTTTATTAAAGACTCTATATGCCCTACTGTTGAGTGAGTATCCTAAGAATATTCCTTCATCAGATTTTGCATCAAATTTTCCAAGATAATTTTTGGTGTTTAAGATGAAACATTTACATCCAAAGACTCTAAAGTAGTCTGCTTTTGGTATTTTACCAAAGTATAGTTCATAAGGTGTTTTAGAAAGCAAAGGTCTAAGAATTATCCTATTTAGTACATAACATGCTGTATTTACAGCTTCAACCCAAAAATACTTAGGCAAAGAATACTCATTAAGCATAGTCCTTGCTGTCTCTTGTAATGACCTGTTTTTCCTTTCAACTACCCCATTAGATTGAGGCGTTCTAGGAGCGAAGAAGTTATGGTCAATACCATGCTTGTTGCGGTATAAGTCAAATTGACTTATATTGTCAAATTCTCCTCCATGGTCACTCCTCACAGAGGTTACAGTATACCCTTTCTGATTTTGCAGTCTGTTACATAGAGTTGCAAATTCATCGAAGGCATCATTTTTATTTTTCAGAAAAACAATCCAAGTGTATCTAGAGTAGTCATCAACGATTACAAAGGTATAATTTTTGCCACTCATACTAGATATATTGATAGGTCCAAATAAGTCTAAGTGAAGTAGTTTCAATGGTCTAGAGGAAGAGACAATATTCTTCGACTTGTGGGAGACCTTGGTTTGTTTGCCTTTTTGACAAGCATCACAAAAATTGTCTATTTCATACTTGATTTTAGGGAGGTTCCTCACAAGATCCTTGGATGCTATGGTTTGAATCAACTTGACATTTATATGTCAAGTCTTCTATGCCATAATGAAGACTCACTATGGTTAGCAACCAAGCATGCATTCAAGGAACTTGCTTCGTCAAGTATACAAACATAAATATTGTTTTTCCTAGACCCTTTTAGTATTAGATTATCATTTGCATCTTTGATGCAACAATGGGAGACATTGAATTCTACTTTGTATCCAATGCTACATAATTGACTTACACTTAGGAGATTATAATTCAAATTTTTCACAAAGTAAACGTTTGAGATTGAAATACCTCAAAGTCTTATTTTTCCAATACCAGCAATTTTTCCTTTGCTGTCATCTCCAAAGGAGACCCATCCTCCATCGTAGTCCCGTAAGCTTGAGAATAGGTTCTTGTTGGATGTCATGTGTTTGGAGCATCCACTGTCGATGACCTATTCAGCTTCCACCTTATTCTTCAAGCAAACCTATAACAGAAATTTAATCGTACATTGGTCGCCATAATCTCATGGGTCCATCGTTGTTAGTGTCAAACTTTCCGACTGGAACCCAAATGGTTTTGTACTTTTTGGGTCTTTGGTTCTGCCTTTGGAATGGCTTTAGGTTTCTTTGAGTCCTCTGCTTTTCATAAGATCCATTTGATCTTTGAGGAGTATAGTATCTTTGAAATCTATAGAGTCCTTGGTTTTGGTATTTCCCTTGTGGTCTATAAGTCTCCCTAGGATAGTTCTTGTACCCTTGGAATTGTCTTTGTGGCCTCTCAATAGAGTATTCTTTTTGAGGTTGGGATTTTCTATACCTAGTCATAGGTCTAGAGTTTTCTTGAGACCTATATTGCCTTCTTAGGGGTGTGTAGTAGTAGGCATGGCTAACTCTTGATCTCTCAGTTTGAGAATTGGGTTTCTTCTTTTTCTTGGAGTGACATTGGTTTATGGAGTGTCCTGTCTTTTTACAAAAACTACATTTAATGTAAGAGGTGGATGGTTGGTTTCTTTGGTCACCCCTTCTTGGATTCTCATTTCTAGATGGATTTTGTCCATTATAACCCATTCCTTCTTTTTCATTTGGACCCTTCCTTTGAGAACCAAGAAGATTGTCAAGGTTCTTTTGCCCCTGGGTAAAGGTGCAGAGGGTGGAGTTCAACTTGAAGTTTTCTTCCTCCAGTTCACTTACCTTTGAGGTTAGTGCCTCCACTCTCTTATTTAGTGTGTCAACCTCTTTTTCAAATTTATTTTTATCAGACTCTAATTTGATACTTTCTTCATATAAGGCCTCGAAGGCTTCTTGAAGCTCCTCATTAGAGTCTCTTACTAAAAGTTCAGGTCGATTTTGACATACCTCTTGTTCTTCATCTCCGATGGCCATCAAGGCGAGGTTGGTGACTTCTTCTCCAAATTCACTTTTCTCCTCTTCATCACTTGAGTCCCATGTGGCTGCATAAGCCTTTCTTTTTGACTTATTTGGGCATTCGGTTCTGAAGTGTCCAGGCTTTCTACACTCAAAACAGACTATATCTTTAGAAGGGATTTCCTTGGGTTTAATTTTTGATTTACCTTTTTCCCCATAAGATTTGTCACCGTAGGATTTGTTCTTGTGTTGAATCTTCCTTTCTTTTTGAGGAACTTGTTGAATTTCCTCGTGATGAGTGAAATTTCTTTTTCCATGTCGAATTCTTCATCTTCTTCATCATCGCTTACTTCTTCGATAGTTTGAGTTGATTTTAGAGCTATGGTTCTCCTTTTGTTCTCAGGATTTGGTTTGTCGGCGTTCATCTCTACTTCATGCGTTTGTAGAGATCCAAGCAAGTAGTCCAAGGAGATTTTCGTCAAGTCTTTGGCTTCTTCTATTGCTGCTTTCTTGGGTCTCCAAGCTGCAGGTAAGGCTCTTAAGATTTTCCTGACTTTTTCAGCGTTAGTATAAGTCTTGCCTAAACCTTTGAGATTGTTCACAATATCAGTAAATCTTGTAAACATAGAAGTTATTGACTCATTTTCTTTCATAGAGAAGGATTCGTAATCAGAAACGAGTTGGTTTACCTTTCTTTCTTTTACCTCTGTTGTACCTTCATGTGTGACAAGAAGCATATCCCAAATCTTTTTAGTTGTGTCACATGTTATGACTCGGTTGAACTCTTGTTCATTGAGGGCACATTGAAGGAACGTGATAGCACGGAAGTTGTACTGGATGAGAGTGATGTCTTCAGCCGTCCATTCCCCTTCATCCTTCGGTACTGTCTTTCCATCAACTATCTTGGTGATGGTGTATGGTCCATTCTCTATGGCTCTCCATACAAGAATGTTGTGACCACACACAAAATTCTTGAATCTGCACTTTCAGAAGGAAAAGTTCTCTCCATTAAAGTAAGGGGGTCTCGAGGCGTTCATGCCTTCTGGTGGTCCTTGGAATGTGGCCATGGTCTTTGACTCACCTTTAAGACGATATAGTCTTAAATAAATTGAGCTTCCGCTCTGATACCAATTGGAATAACCTAGAGGAGACGATATAGTCTTAAATAAATTGAGCTCCCGCTTTGATGCTAATTGAAATAACCTAGAGGGGGGGTGAATAGGTTATACTAGTGGAATTTAACTCTTTTCGATAAATAGGTCACAAGTGTAACTGCAAGTTAAAATAATGCGGAGAGAATAAAACAAGTACAACCACAAAACACAAGATTTATAGTGGTTCGACTCAATCCGAGTCTAGTCCACTCCCTACAAGAATCCTCTTGTAAGGTATTTCACTAGTTCTCCCTTTCAGTGCGGTAGGTAGGGAAGAAAACCTTTACAATCTTTTTCACGGATAAGAGTATCCTTACAAATCCCCTTTCCAGGCAGAGAGACGCCTTTACAATCTCTTTTGGAGGTAGAGAGACACCTTTCTCTTTTTAGGATAAGAGAATCTTTACAATCCTAAGTACAGTCTAGAATTGTAAAAACAGAAATAAATAGGAAATAGTGGAATAGGAGGAATACCTCAAGTGTGGTGCAAATGATGAGAATGAGATATGAATGATGCACCTTTTGTAAAGTCCTCTCTTATGACTTTGACTTGCATAGGAGAGAGTAGAGGACTTTGATTGAGACTTGAGCCTTTTATTGGGATTGGTGTAATAGAACAACTCAAGTAGAATATATAATTCTTGAATGCTTGCAATACTGCTCTTAAAGCTCTTTCTTAATGAATATTTAATTAAGAGCGGTTTGGGTATTTATAGGTGAACTTAGTGAAGCATTTTAGGCAGGAAATCAGGCTCTAACGGACGTATTCTGGGACCACCGGTCGATCGTCATCGGTAGCCGGTCGACCGCTAAGAGCCGTTGAGGCAAAATATAGCCGTTGGGGCACTTCCAGGCAGTCACCGGTAAACCGGAGCTTCCAGCTGGTCGACCGGCTATGGTCTCAGACAGTTCTGGTCGACCGGGGCTTCCAGCCGGTCAACCGCCAACATAACATACTCTGTTTTGACAGAATGCTGTCATACTGACCAGTCGTCAGTGTTTTGACCATAAATTTTCGGTCTGACCTCAGATTGATCTGAGATCAGTTGCGTTGGAATCAAAACTCAATTTTCTACAACTTCTATGAAGGTTTCATTTCCTGATACTAATTTTAAGATTCCCTAACATACCTTTGAGTCAGGTTAATGTGGTTTTCACAGAATTTCACTAGAACACATTTTTCCTAATATGTTCCTCACCACTTAGAGACTTTCTATACTTGGTCAAGGTATGCTCTATGATCATTCTAGTATGATGCAATGCACATGCATGTGGTGAGTGCATATATATATATATATGTGGAAGTTACAAATTACACTAAAAATGACTAATCTATCATAGTGGTCTTCTTCTTCACTTGAACCTTCCACTCTTTGGCACTTCATCTTCTTTTCTTCTTGTTTGCAATTCCATGTCTTTAAGATTCATGTCTTGATTCGACAAGTGTTTATTCAAGCTAATTACACTTTCTTCAAGCTAATCACATTTTATCAAACCAAGTTAAAGATGTATGTTTGTTTGTTAACACCAAAACATAGCAAGGAGTGTGGACATGTTTCCCAACAAAGTCAATTTGACTTATACTGCAACAAGCATGGTATTGATCATAACCTTTCCGCTCCTAGAACGCCTCAATCTAATGGGGTAGTTGAAAGGAAAAACAGGTCATTACAAGAGACAGCAAGGACTATGCTTAATGAGTATTCTTTACCTAAGAATTTTTGGGCTGAAGCTGTAAATACAGCATGTTATGTACTAAATAGGATAATTCTTAGACCTTTACTTTCTAAAACACCTTATGAACTGTACTTTGGTAAAATACCAAAAGTAGACTACTTTAGAGTCTTTGGATGTAAATGTTTCATCTTAAACACCAAAAATTATCTTGGAAAATTTGATGCAAAATCTGATGAAGGAATATTCTTAGGATACTCACTCAACAGTAGGGCATATAGAGTCTTTAATAAAAAATCATTAGTGGTTGAAGAATCTATGAATGTACGATTTGATGAATCTTTATCTAATGACTTAAACAAATCTCCTGTTGATTTGATGAACTTAAGAACAAAGCTAATGATATTTCTCTTGATGATACAAATGATGTTACCATAGAAAAATTAGAAACACTACCTAAGGAAGTCATTCCGCATAGGAATCATCCCTTAGAAAACATCATAGGGGATCTAGATGGAGAAATCCAGACTAGATCTAAAACCCGAGAGGTATGCAATCACACTGCATTTATCTCAAGGATCGAACCTAGGAACATAGAAGAAGCACTAAAAGACAGTGATTGGATTATAGCTATGCAAGAGGAGCTTCACCAGTTTGAAAGAAGCAAGGTATGAGAACTTGTCCCAAGACCTGACCACCACACCATCATTGGTGCTAAGTGGGTCTTTCGCAATGAACTAGATGAAGATGGGAACATAGTGAGAAACAAAGCAAGACTAGTGGCTGCAACATAGTGAGATACATTCAAGAAGAGGTATATGTAGCTCAACCTCCTGGTTTTGAAGACCCTAAATTTCCAAACCATGTCTATAAACTTGAGAAAGCTCTGTATGGCCTCAAACAAGCCCCTAGAGCTTGGTATGAGAGATTAAGTACTTTCTCGATAGAAAGTGGCTTCTCAAGGGGGAGGATTGACACAACTCTGTTCGTGAAGAACTTGAAGAATGACATACTCATTGTTCAAATCTATGTAGATGATATCATCTTTGGTTCAACCAACGAGAGAATGTGTACTGATTTCAGTAACAAAATGAGCAATGAATTTGAAATGAGTATGATGGGAGAGTTAAATTTCTTCCTTGGACTTCAAATAAAACAAATTGATAATGGAATTTTCATAAATCAAAGCAAGTACACCAAGGAGCTGCTAAAGAAATTTGACATTAACAGTCAAAAATCTTCAGACACTCCGATGAGTTCATCCTTGAAACTAACCAAGGATGAGGATGGAACTTCTGAGGATGCAACTAGATATAGAGGCATGATTGGGAGCCTTTTATATCTAACAACAAGTAGACCTGACATCATGTACAGTGTATGTGCAGGTGCTCGGTTTCAAGCTTATCCTAAGAAATCTCACCTCATTGCTGTAAAAAGAATTTTTAAATATCTGAAAAGCACATGTGATGTTGGGTTATGGTACCCCAAAAACCAACCCCTTCACTTGGTCAGCTTTTCAGATGCTGACTTCGCAGGTTGCCATATTGACAGAAAAAGTACCAGTGGTACTTGTCACTTTCTCGGCTCTTGCCTTGTCTCTTGGTTTAGCAAGAAACAAAACTCCGTTGCTTTATCTACCACAGAAGCTGAATTTGTTGCAGCTGGTAGATGTTGTGCTCAAATCCTTATAAGAGAGGAGTTGGTTGGGTCAAGAGGGGTGGGAGGGTTATTGGTTGCGGGATGGCTGGTGTAGTGGGTTGGTTTAAAAGGAGTGGTAGAGGCGAGAGCAAAGAAGCATTGGGAGGAGGTGGACCAAATTTTAAGATTTGGGGCTTAACAATGTTTTTCCGTGATAAGATTTATAAAATTTTAATGCTGAGAAAAACTTCAGCATTTGAAAGTTGAAAATCGCCCCTACAACCAAAAATCCAATTTTTTTCTTGGACTAAGGGTTTTTTTTCAATCCTTCTTTGGGAATTTAATTTTGAAAATATTTTTATGGATTTAAATAGGCGGATATTTGCTTATTTATGAATAATATCTTAAGCATTTACTTCAATTATATTTTTCTATTTGGCATAAATAAGTGCTAGACCAGCAATATCTAGCATAAAATAAGTGCCAGACCAGCGCTTTGCACTATGGCAACAGTCGCCTAGACCCCTAACAAACCGCCTTGTATCTAATTTGCCTCACCACTCGGGGAGAAGCCTTGAAATGTTCTTCCAATGACATGCTTAGCTTACCCTATCCATGCCCCCTTAGATCCTGTCCATTCTAATCTATTGCATATATTGATTTGAGTTATTTGACTGCTACATTCCAAAACCTTTCTGCTTCTCGTGGGAACCTCCATAGTCACTCTGCAAAAGGGCCTCATTTTCTTGGGGATGAGTTTCCAAGACCTAAACCCTTATCCTTCGTATCCCGACATACTATATTTCATCTCGCCGAATAATTTCTTTCTTGTGGGGTGGTTCCCATAAGAATCCCTTGCAATTTTTCCAGTTTCTCTTGCACTTTAACCAGTGCCTTAAATAGAGAGAAATAATAGACTGGTAAACTCTGCGTGACTGACCGAAGCTGATATAGTTCTTTCTGTAACCTTTTACCCAACCTTCGAAGCATTGGTTCCCTGAATGGTTCAGATTTCAGACCTTGAATTTATCCTGAGAGGCAAGACCATGTATTTGAAAGGCCACTCCTCGTTTTCCCAGTCAAGAACCTTAGCAAACTTATCCAAATGCTTGTTAGGTGAATTTGATATTGTTACACTTGATACTGTGCCCATATTCTGGAAAAATTGAGACAGTTATTTATTATGTAATACCTGAACTACAATGGTCCTTTTCTTGGATAAAGTCTTAGTGACAATCAATGATGAACCTATTGATTTTGAATGTTGCTATGTAAAATGTCATCTACTTGATTTTCACAAGCCTGGTCAGGGAGGGGTGTGATGCAGGCAGCAGGCAAAATAGAAAAGTTTCTCTCTCCATTCTGATTTTCATGTATCTACTTCTCATCAGGCACAATCGCAAGTACTCTCAGTAGAAGCCAAAGATGCGGCAGCTCAAATTGAGTGCCGTCTGCAGCTTGGATTCAAACTTAGTGAAGTTATCAACAGCAAGGAGGATGCACTGGCCTTGTTTGATCTGTACAAAAATGATGGCTATATGTTGGCAGAGCACAATGGCAGATTCTGTGTAAGTAGAACCACGAACATTTCTGAAAACCAAGAAAAGAGATACAAAATTTGTCTTTTATTTCTCTGGAACTCCCAACAGTCATCTTACTGCATCTTGGAATATCTTCTGGTCAGGTAATACTTAGAGAGGATTCTTCACCGCAAGACATGCTGAAGTCACTGTTCCATGTCAATTATCTATACTGGCTGGAGAAGAACATGGGAATTGAGTCAGGAAGTGTTGCTAATGACTGCAGGTTTGGAGGAAGGCTGCAAATATCTTTGGATTATGTGCAGAGGGAATTCAACCATGTCAAACATGATGGGAAATTGGCTGGATGGGTCACTGATGGGCTCATTGCAAGGCCATTAGCAAACAGAATTCGCCCATCCTATGCCCCCTCTGCTGTAATAAGTTGATTGAAGCTGTGTTTCAGTCTACAATCACGATCACAGTATTCCATGAGAGCAGAAAATGCTGAAAAAGGCAGGCCACTTGCTCAAAGATGATAGCTTCACAGCTGCTTCAAATCAGTTGCTCGTGTTGATTACTGGCTTGGTGTTGCCATTGCAAGTCTTGGGACTTCAGACTTTAAAGGCAGGATCTTATGACCATAACATTCGAACTTTCCCTCCATCATGATGACCTGGGCAACCAATTGAGGCTTGGATCAGATGTGCAAGAAGGGACAAGAAATCGAGGATTTTCCAGATGACCCTTGCTCACATTTAGTTAAGCGTATTTGTTGAGCTGTGCAGGACAACTAGATGTGCTATGTTTGAATTTCATTGTATAGTGCGCACTATATTGTTCTTTCTACGTTTTAAAATGACATTTCTTTTTCCCTTTTTTTTTTTTTTTTTTTTTTTTTTTTTTTTTTTTTTTTTTTTTTTTTTTTTTTTTTTTTTTTTTTTTTTTTTTTTTCGGGGAATCACCATCCTGACTATTAGGCTGCTTATGTTTCATCCAGAAAAATGTTGTTTGACTTTTTTTTTTTCGTCAAGATAAAAATGGAATAAAGCGTTTGGTGTCATCTTTCTGTTTTTCGATTTATTTTTTTAACGAAAAGGGGGAAAAAAAATCACCAAAAACGCAAAATGATAGAACAACGAAACCTTGTTTCGTCATTTGGGTTTTGTTCCAAATACAAAAAAAGTAAACAACTAGGGTAATTGTTTCTGAAATGGGTTCACCAAACAAATTTTTTTTTTTTCTTTTTTTTTTTAATATGGCATTTAGATAGAAGCTGAAAATTTTGTTTTTCACCTGAAATGTCATTTCTTGAACTGAATGATTACCAAGCGTAGCCTTTTAGATTCATGCACCTAGTTAATTGGATCAAGCAAATCTGAATCACTTAATCTGCCCAATCTGCTGCTTGCATGTTGAACATATGTAACATCTATTCGTTTCAAAAGAACCGAGGGAGGGGGATGGGGTGTCAAAGCTGAAGAGGGAGGAGAAAGGGGTAGAGAGTTGTAGAGAAGAGGGAGCAAGGGACATTCGCCTCAAGGAGTATGTGGTTCTAAGTCCATATGGGGTTTAACATTTAAGAAGTTCAGCCACTCTAGTGAAGGAAGGATGAACATTTTTGACATTAACATAAATGTATGAACATTAGCTTAGCCCAGTGGCAGCAGCTTCGGCTTGAAGAGGCAGCATCTGAGGAAAGAAGTTGTGGGATCGAACTTTGTCATATGCATGTGAGTGGGTTGAGGTTATGGGATCAAACTTTATCATATGCATGTGAGTGGGTTGAGGTTGTGGGATCGAACTTTGTCATATGCATGTGAGTGAGCTGATGTGTATAGGAGTGGATGGTCATTGCTAGCGGCACTTAGTAAGACGGTACATAAAAAAAAAACAGAAGGAAAAAAAGGCATTAACGTGTATGCACAACGAATGTCAGGGATCCACGGTGAAGTCCAAGTGTACCTCAACTGAGGTACCCCTTCCTATTTTCCATACCACCAAATTCCTTTAAATGGGGGGAATTCAGACGATACTATTCTAGGTCTAGATCCTAGCCTTAGGTTTGAAACTTGGATCCATGATGTCATGCAAAAGGAATGTACGTGTCTTTGATAATCTTGCAAAACAACGAATCAGGTTTGGAAAGAAGTCTCCATCGTAGATGAGTGATTACGGTCCAAATGCTGTTTGAAACAAAGACTTTCCATCCAACCGGAGAAAATCTACAGTCCGATGTTTTTTCTCTCTAAAATTTTGTATAAATGGCATCAAACTTGCAACAAAAGGGTTTAGGGAAGTGAACACAAGACTTAAGCAGGGATGGAGCTTAACACATAATGAGTGTAGATCTACATGCTAAGGCGAGGAGCGGAACTTTCAAGGTAGCCAATTTGGTTTACCAAAAAAAATAAAAAGGTAGCCAAAATCTTGTCCAAAAGGCCAAGGTGTTTAGTCCCACATTGGTTTGAGAGGAGTGGAGATGTGGATATATATATATATATATATAGACTTTTTTACTTAAAGGTGCAACCCCTTTTGAGAGGAATTTTCCCGCTTCTCATGTGTGTTGGGGTTTCCTAGGGTGCTTTTGCGCAAGCCAGGAGAGCATCTTCTTCTAATATGACTCATTGTCTTAGTCATCTTAGACTTGTCACCAAGATAGAGAGATTTCAAAGCCATGCCATTTCTCTCACTATTTCTATGTTTTCTTACCTCTTTCTCTCCTTTTGACCCGGGGGGGGGGGGGGAGAGTGTGAACCATTTAGCCATGATTGGTACTTGTGAGCTTGCTGTAAAAAAGGCGAACTTTCCAATCGCAAGATTTTTTTTGTTGATATCCCATCAAGGGGCCATAAGCCATTAAAGGTTGGCGTCCAAACTCAAAGAAGGGCAACCAAGGGTTGTGGGTGTTAGGGAATGAGGAGGGGGGAATAACAGGATGTTACATATTTGATCGGGGTAAGGGGGGAGTGTCGAACAATCGGCCTCTCCTTGGACTTTTTTTTCTTTTATGGAAATAAATAAACATTACTGTAATAAAGCATTTACATCAATGTCTCTATTAGAGATAGTGAGATGTGATTTTTTAGTCATGGTTACAAAAGCCAAATGTTTAAGGAGAAGGACCACATCGTTAGTAGGCCTGAGCCTAAATGAGGTTAGAGGTAAAATATTGTATACATTCAAAAAAATGGGAATGACGGTCCAAGGCCACAAGGTGGTACTTTGTTCAAAAAAAAAGTTGTTCTTACTCCTCTGAGTCACTCCAAACTTCGTTAGTACTCCATCCCTCCGTTCTTGCTTGTTTTAATCCCAGTAGAAGACCCCTTGTGCTGGCTTCAATAAGTTTTCCTTTCATCAAACAATTAGTAGTCAATGAAACACATTTTCCTTTGTTAAGTATACAAGTGGCCCAACCAGAAGTATATCTAAATGCATTTGAGACAATAGCACAAATCATAATAAAGATGATAAAATGGTAAACAAGATAATAGAACTTCACTTCGTTGAGGAGTCACCTGTGTGTCTCAGTCAATTGGTTAACATGATTACGGATGGAATGGGGGTTTAGTTTTTCATTAGAAAAGGTAACTTTCTTTATGTGTAACGATAGGAAATAACATATAATAATAAAAATGCTGAAGAAATTACTGAGATGATTATCAAGAATTGTGTTGGAATTAAAGATATACATAATAAGGTGCTTAAAAGAAGATGCCGATTTTTTTTTTTTGTTCGCAACCCCAATGGACTAGCCTCTAAATTCTCATAGTGAAATCACAAGAGATAAAGGTGTGCCAGGTAGACTCCACTTGATTATGGGATAACCCATATGTAGGATCAACAGTCATCCATTTCACAAGTATATCCTTCGTGGGAGATCCTTCAAGAGCTAGTCTCCAAGAAAAGACTTTAAATTTTTGGGTGTATTTGTAGTTTCCAAGAGAATCGCCACCAGTGTGAGCATAGAGATGAGCAAGTACATCTGTTTGAGAGTCCAATTGAGTTAGTGATCAGACCAAATTTAATAAATTTAGTAGCCATTCTAGTGGTAAGAGCTAGAGATCCAATGATAAAGTGCAAGTGTTGCCACCTGGTGGTCAAGTGGTCATGCGGGAACCTTGTGCACTGGGACACCCTTTTTCTAATGGTAAGAGACCCCTTTTTTTCGAGAGGTGACACCACCATCTCTCAGTGTTAGAATTTAAAGGAATTAACAAGATATCATTTACCAATGATAAACGGAGAACGAAAGACAAATGACTAGTGTTCCAATTGGTCCCAATAGTAAAATCACTTACCTGATTGAGAGTAGAAGAAATGAGGAGTGGGACACTGAGATTGGAGAAGAAGCTGGGGTTATTTGGGATCAGAGGCTTGGTCCAAAAATTAGTATTGCATCCATTTCCAATCTTGCGTAGAACCTTTTGATTGACAACATAGAAGATACTTACAGTGTTATTTCATGTGGTAGATCCTTTTTTCCTCAAAGTTTTGGGATGAAAAATTGACCTGTTGGGGAAGTATTTCTGAATTAAGACTTGAACCCATAATGCATTGTCTACAGTAAATAACCTTCATCCAAGCTTTACAAGTAGAACTTTGTTCCAGGTTTTCAATTCCTTTGAACGAAGACCACTTGTAGATTTAGGAGAGCAAATTTTATTTCCTTCACTGACGACTGTCATCATTCCAAAAACGTAAGTAAATGGAATCCAATTTCTTACGGATAAGATTGGGGAAGGCGAAACAATACATAAGATAAGAAGGAATAGATGCTGAAAGAAGATTAGATTTCCGAGCTAATAGTTTTTTATTTACCCTGTGGACAATGTGGTTAAATCTTGAGCTTTTGACCTTGGTAAGAAAAAGATTAGCGCCAAGATGGTTTGAGGTGTTGTTCATTTCTTTGACCTCAAGGATGTTGCAAATAGAGGACTTACACAAATTATTTACATTTGAGCTTAATGCAATCCCACTTTTTCCAAAGTTGAAGGTCAAACCTCATAAGTCAGAGAAGATATCAAGAATGCATTTGATTGTTGAGATGTCTTATATAGGCTAGACACAAAATGAAAGTGTCATCCACCAAAATAAGTGGAAAATCTCAGGCGCTTTACTAGCCACCTCAATGCGTTTAAAAATTTTGAGTATTCTGTAAGGACACAAAAATTTGGAGAGACCATCTATGGACACAATAAAAAGAAAGGGGCTAAGAGAGCAACCTTCCCTAATACCCCTAGAAGGTTCAAAGAATTCAAAAGCCAATCCTCCATTTTTAGAATGAAGAAAATGACTTGCAATGGAGAGGTGATGGTCCAACTAGAGGTAGGGTATATCTCAGGTTACGAATATGGGAAGGTGTTAAGCACCTAGTCCTTTTAATTATTATTATTATTATTATTTTGGTAAATGTTTTCATTTGGGTTTTCATGCATTAAGGTAGAGGTTTGCATGGTATTTGACCTTCTCTATTTCGTATGTTTGCATCTTATATATTGTATTTTATTTCTTTCCTTTATATTTTTGTATACTAATCCTACCTTGCAATCAACTGTTTTGGGTTTGTGCTTTCAACCCTAATCCTTTTTGATGCGGGAAAAATTGACCAGATGACCTTCCCTGCGGTTCCTGGTGCTCCAGCCGACCTGCACAGAAGAGATGACAGGGGAGAGCCGAGCTGACTCGACGGGGGACTCTCCGATGCCTAAGTCAGATCTTTCCACAGTAGATGCTTAAGAGAGCTTTTCCAGTAAAAGAAGTGATTGATCGATCCCCTATGATGGAGGCTTACCTTGGTATTTATAGGTTGCGAATGGAGAGAGAAGGAGGGGCGTTTGTGGAGAGTCCAGTTTAGGCGTAGAGTCCTTAAGGGGAGTGGCACTGTGATTCTAGGAATATTCTGGGTTCCAGGGCATATTCTGGGAATATTTTCCATTGATCTCGGAGGTGCAAGTCGTGAGAGGGGTGGACGCCTCTGATGACATGTAGTGGATAGAGTGCTGCTCGCATGATCAGGGATCACGTCCCTTGAATGTAGGAGTGGATGTGTGCATGTTTTCGGGTGCATTACTTGACTGTGTCGAGCCAAGGTGACCGGTAGCAAGGCCTGATAGAGGGCCGAGGTGGCAGCATGACCTGATGGAGGGCCGAGGGGGCAACACGGCCTGATGAGATGCTGAAGTGGTAGCATGGTCTGATGAAGAGCCGATGTGGCAGCACGACCTAATGGAGGGCCGAAGTGGTAGCACTGCTTGATGGAGGGCTGAGGTGGCAGCACGGCCTGATGGAGGGCCGAGGTGGTAGCATGGCCTGTTGTAGGGCCGAGGTGGTAGCACGTCCTGATGGAGGGCCAAGGCGGCAGCACGACCTGATGGAGGGCCAAGGTGGAAGCACGGACTGATGGAGGGCCTAGGTGGCAGCACAGATTGATGGAGGGC
Source organism: Macadamia integrifolia (assembly GCF_013358625.1). Lineage (NCBI taxonomy): Eukaryota > Viridiplantae > Streptophyta > Magnoliopsida > Proteales > Proteaceae > Macadamia > Macadamia integrifolia. The sequence continues at coordinate 4,637,444 of NC_056562.1, read as the reverse complement.
TGAGGCGACAACACGACCTGATGGAGGGCCGAGGTGGTAGCAAGGCCTGATAGAGGGCCGAGGTAGTGGGTCAGTCTTGTTCAGGTTTGCATACACGCTTCAGCCATACTGAGGAAAGGGACATATTTTACCTCATCACCAGCCTCCCGCTTTAGCAGTTCGAATTGATCTGCTAAAGCATTTAATTCGATGTGAAACGTGCTGCTTCACTTTCTCAGTCAAGGCTGCTCAATGGTTCAAGGATGTGGCTATCTTGTTCAAAGGCGAAGGAGGCAAAGTGCCTTCATGGGGAGCTGCACAAGATTACTGGCCAACTGGAGGTTGAGGAGAAAATGGCCCGATCTAAGGAGGTCCGTGCCAATGATGTCAGGTTGATAACTGGAGAGCTGGAATAGGAGGTTGCTAAGCAGCTCAATGCCAACAAAAACTTGATGAAGGAGAATGATGCTCTCTAAGATGAGTTATCCGAGACTCGGAGCGCTCGCATGGAGGAGGAGCTCGTAGCTAGGGTTGGTGAGTTGGAAAGGCAACACCGGGCCGAGCTGGATGTCAAAGAGGTGGTTGAACCCCTAGGCCTGTCAGAAGTTGATTGACATTAACATTGCTTCGTTTTAGGTTGGGTCGGACGATGCCATCCGGTTCATCCCGAGTAAGATGCCAGGCTACGATCTGACGGACTATGAGTAGCGCGTTCCTGTCCCTGCTACTTTGGTGCAGCTCTGCGGCTCGATTGACGTTGGTGAAGAGGTGATCCGACTTGAAGGATAGCCAAGTGAAGAGCTATGCCCATGGATTAGCCCCCCGAGATTAGCTTTGTATATATATATATATTTTATGTAAATGTCTCCTTCGGGAGTGATATACTTTGAGGGATTTTCTCCTTTTTTTGATGAATGGAAAATTTGTTTTGATGTCACCTCTTAGTATTCTTGTGCTTCTTTCTTTATTTTCTTATACTTTGAGCTGGCTCAAAATGAGTAACTTTTGGAAGAATAAGGACTACTACAACTATCTGAGTGTTTCTCCGTTCCCTATTTGAGCTCGGAATTGATCTTCCATGTTTAGCTTATGAGCTCTTGAGGTGCCAAGCCTGGGGCTAGCCATAGGGGTGCCGAGCGGGGGCTTGATCTTTTGATGTGCCTTGCGTTAAGGTCTTTTGTGGTGTCGAGTCATGGCTGGGGCTTGCATGCTTTATTGCTTAAGGTCTTGAGGTGCCGAGCCATGCTCGGGCTTACATGCCTTAATGCGTAAGGTCTTGAAGTGCCAAGCCGGGGCTTAGGCTTACATGAATTAATGCGTAAGGTCTTGAAGTGTTGAGCCATGCTCTGGCTTACGTGCCTTAATGAGTAAGGGCTTGAGGTGCCGAGCCGTGGTCGGGCTTACGTGCCTTAGTGCGTAAGGGCTTGAGGTGTCGAGCCGCGCTCGGTCTGCGTGCCTTAATGCATGTCAAGCTGGGCTCAGGCTTGCATGCCTAGTGCGTAAGGGCTTGAGGTGCCGAGCCGGGGCTCGGGCTTGCATGCCTTTGTGCGTAAGGGCTTAAGGTACCGAGTTGGGGCTCGGGCTTGCATGCCTTAGTGCGTAAGGGTTTAAGGTGCCGAGCTGGGGTTTGGGCTTGTATGCCTTAGTGCGTAAGGGCTTGAGGTGCCGTTAGTGTGCCGGGCTTGAGGTGCCGAGTTGTGGCTTGGGCTTGCATGCCTTAGTGTGTAAGGGCTTGAGGTGCCGAGCTGGGGCTTGGGCTTGCATGCCTTAGTGCGTAAGGGCTTGAGGTGCCGAGCTGGGGCTCGGGCTTGCATTCCTTAATGCATAAGGACTTGAGTTGCCAAACTAGGGTCTGGTCTTGATAGTGTCGAGCTTGAGCACGGTCTTTGATGCTGTCGAGCTTGTACCTCGGTCTTAGATGATGCCGAGTTGTAGCTCGGTCTTAGATGCTGCCGAGCTATAGCCTGTCTTTATGCCTTAGTTGTTAAGGTCTTTTTTCCTTAGAAGAGCCAGATATTTGGGAGAAGCTTTATAGTATATTGATGTGTGGTATACACTTGGGACAAATACATTGCTTCGAAATAGAATCTAATCCGCTCCGTGAATAAAATTGAATAACTAAGATATGGAAGCTAAGGTGCTGACAATATAAAATCTATAAGACTAACACCCAATCGATGGGATTTCAATGCAATCTATTGATAAAACTGTCTACTGGCCTCAGTGATTGGGACAGTAAGCAGTATTCTACTGGCTCAGATCGGGTCAGGAGGCTTTCATTTCGACAATCAACAATTTCTACCGTACATGCTAGGCCCAAGCATGGTTTCTTGACAGATTTTATAAAGTTTGCATAGCATTCCTGGGATTCTTTTTGGCTGGACTTGCATTCACCAACTCCATTGCTGGCGAGGAATTTGACTTTCATGTGCTTAGTGGACACAATCGCCCCAAGGCCATTGAGACCATATCGGTCAATGATTACATTGCAGGGTGAGGCGATCTTGGCAACCATAAAAGAAACCATGGTAGTGGCTGTCTGAGCTCCCTGTCTGATGGTTACGGGCAAATCTACAACTCCTTCTAGCTCTGCTGGTGTGCTTAAAAATCCGTACAAGGGTCCTAGAGCTGGCTTTAGGGTCCCAGTGCCAAGCCCTAGTTTTGTGAAGGCTTCGTAGGACATGAGGTCAATGGAGGCTCCTGTGTCCACTAAGACCCTGTGGAAGGGGTGGTTTGCCACCACTAATTGAACTACAATAGCGTCGTTGTGAGGCCAGTTCAACTCTTCCAGATCTCTGTCAGAGAACATAATGAATGGATACGTTCTAAGGGCTTTGATAGGTTGTTCCATGATGCATACGAACCGTGCGTGTACTGTGGCTTTTCTGACTGATTCCACAGTGAGCCACCCATGATTGTTAGAATGGCTGGACCCACTGGCTAGTTATCATACGCGTCAGCTCGGTCAGCGATTGGTTCCTTCGGCGGCTCAATCCTATCTCGGCTCGGCCTTACATCATCTCTTCTCGGCTCGGGCCAGTTCCCTCCATATTTCTGCTTCAAATACTTGTTAAGGTATCCAACCCTGATGAGCTCATCAATTTCACTTTTCAGAGAATTGTAGTCTTCAGTATCATGCCCATGGTCTCGGTGGTATCGACAGTACCGGTTGGGGTTCCTGTCCTCTAGTTCAGCCTCCATTGGCCTGGGTCAGCGAAAATACTTCTGATCCTGGATCTCTAAGAGCAGGTTTGTTCGGGAACGATCAAGTTCATAATGCTCGGGTTCATCAATGTCAAGTGGTCGATCTATTTTATTCTTCTTCGGCTCGCAGGAATCGTCCCTAGGCCTCAGAGTCATTTTCTTCTCCTTCTCTGGCTGATCACCCCTGTCAGCTATCCCTCTGGCGGCCAGGACTTCCTCTATGTTGGCGTATTGATTGCATCGTCTTAACAGCTCGGGCATTGTTTCTGGCAAGTCAAGGGCCAGAGACTGGACCAGATCAGGGTGCATTACCTCATTGCTCAACAAGCTATACGCCACTCCTTCTGGTAGGTTTTTTACCACCAGTGTCACCTTAGTGAATCGGGCAAGGAACCCTCTTATAGTCTCTCTCGCTCCATACCTCATGTTTATCACGTTTTGTGTAGTTTGCTTCTATTTCATACTTGCTTGGAAACGTGTGAGGAACACTCTTGTCAGCTCTTCATAGCTGCGGATGGACCGTGGCCGCAAGTTCGACATCCATACCAACATTGCTTCTTTTAATGAGGCTGCAAAGGCTCGACAGAGAATGGCATCTAACCTACCATGAACCATCATGGCTGAGCTGTAATACAGCAGATGATCATAGGGATCTGTGGTGCCGTCATATCCATTGAAGATGGGTATCACGAAATTTGAGGGCAGCTCGGTGTCTATCAGTTCTTCGGATAATGCATTATGGGCTGGGGTTACAGTTATGTCGGTCGGGTGCCTTTGCCTCTGCATTCCTTCTACTCGCTCAATGAGGCGCTAGATGTGGCTGTCCAGGTCGTCCCTTCTCACCTTAGCTCGGTGATCCGAGGATCGTCGTGCCCTTTCACCTCTTCTGGGGCTTCTTCCTTAGCCTTGGTGACCACCAGGCCAATCCTGACCTTACCATAGTGCACCTCTGGTCGCTCTGGTGGGCTAGTCTTGACCCCCATGGAGTTGATCTCGTCGAGCTGTCCTCTGAGAATTTTCTTGTTCTTCTTTGTGCAGATGCACGCCTCTAGTGAGTCTTTGAGGCGACTGCTGACATCTTCCTACCCGGGGTGGGGATCTATGGACATCATATGTCTCTGGGCTTCGGTGACGCATGGAACGATAGCTCTCCCATTCTGGGCTGGAACGGGACCTTGTCTGCTCCCCTCGATAGGAAAGCGGGGTGGTACCGAGTGAACAGTACGTGACGTTTTGGGCAAGCCTCCTCCTTGCTGTTGATTGAGGGGTGATACTGTTGTCAAGAGATTCATCGTTGAGTTGTTTGCCCAGAACTGGCCTAGGCTGCTGAGCTGAACTAGTCCGTGGCACTGGAAGTGCCGAGCCGAACTGACGTATGAAGTCCTGCACCAGTGCTTTTGTCACTAACACCTGTAGCTGCAGGCTCTGCATTTGCTCTTCCATGTTTGGGTGAGTTAACCGGGATGATGGGGCATGGCGAGATAGCTGAGGGTTCTGCTCGCGCTGATCCCCCTCTCCCTGGGCAACTTGTGCATCAGGCATGGTTTGTTGGGGTCCTTGTGGAGGGGTCTCTGCTGGGACATTCTCCTGCTCTGCCATTGATGGTGAAGGGGGACATCCAAATGGTAATTCGCGGGTGGATCTTACTCATGTTGTCGTAGAAGAAATGACCTTCTCACTCCTTAATTGCATTGGTCGAAGGTTAATTTTTGTAACTGATTCCCACGGACGGCGTCAATTGGATGCGGCAAAAATTGACTGGATGACCTTCCCTGCAGTTCCTGGTGCTCCAGCCGACCTGCATAGAAGAGATGACAGGGGAGAGCCGGGTTGACCCAACGAGGAACTTTCTGATGCCTAAGTCAGATCTTTCCACATCAGATGCTCAAGAGAGCTTTTCCAATAAAAGGAGTGATTGATCGATCCCCTATGATGGAGGCTTACCTTGGTATTTATAGGCTGCTGATAGAGAGAGAAGGAGGAGCGTTTGTGGAGAGTCCAGTTTAGGCGTAGAGTCCTCGAGGGGAGTGGCACCATGATTCTGGGAATATTCCTGGTTCCAGGGCATATTCTGGATATATTCTCCATTGATCTTGGAGGTGCAAGTCGTGAGAGGGGTGGACGCCTCTGATGATGTGTAGTGGATAGAGTCCTACCCCCATGATCAGGGATCACGTCATTTGAATGTCGGAGTGGATGTGTGCACGTTTTCGGGTCATTACTTGACTGTGCCGAGCGGAGGTGACAGGTTGGTCGAGCCGAGGTGATAACACGGCCTGATGGAGGGCCGAGGTGGTAGCACGGCCTGATGGAGGACCGAGGTGGCAGCACGGACTGATGGAGGGCCGAGGTGGCAGCACAACTTGATGAGATGCCGAGGTGGCATCACGACTTGATGAGATGCTGAGGTGGCAGCACGGCCTGATGAAGGGCCGATGTGGCAGCACGGCCTGATGGAGGGCCGAGGTAATGGGTCAGTCCTATTTAGGTTTGCATACACGCTTCAGCCGTGCTGAGGAAGGGGACATATTTTGCCTCATCACTTTTCATTACATTTTTGTATACTGACCCTCTCATTGTAGTTAGCTGCTTCGGATATGTAGACCTAACCCTAGCTTTTATATCATGTAGTTTAGATTCTTGTGTAGTATAAATGTTTTATTTTTTATTTTTTCATCAAGGAATGAAATTCAACCAGAGAGATGGGGATGTTTAACACCCTCTCTGAAATGTAATATGACCCGTAGTCACAATAATGGTTTGACTAATCCCATTAAAACTGTCATTGAGTGATTCAAAAAAATCATTATTAATGGAATTCATTGTTGGCTCCAAGTAAAGTATTCGTTTGAAGCCAAACCCCACGAATAACCAAACCGGTCCGTCTTATCATCATATGTTGCCTTTTTCTTTTAGGTAGGAGTCTTATCATCAGATATATAAAACTATGAAGCGCCCATCATCACATTTGGCTTACACGCTTCTGGATTACCCTCACTTTTTTTTTTTTTTTTTGATATTTTTGCTCTCACTTGGCCGTGATCCATCGTCATATCATTATCACCTTTTACATTATACAACAGCGTGCATGTAAATAAATAAAATAAAAATATGGGAAATAAATACCATTTCTATCTATCTAAAAAAAAAAAAAAAAAAAAAAAAACTATGCATATAAATGCCAAGCGCTGCGGTACCCAACCATGAGCTTTGGCTTACACGCTTCAAAATTACCCACACTTTGCTGTGCTCCACGGATCGTCCCTCGTCTGTCGTCTCCCTCTCTCTCTGTCCCTCTCTGCCTCTCTGCTGTTCTTAAGAGTGAGGGGAAGGAGGGAAATCAAATCCCAGAATCAATCAAATAGAGAAGAGTGGTGAGGAAACCCGTTCTCTCTCTCTCTCTCTCTCTCTCCTCTTCTTTATTTCATTCTTTCTCTTCATTAAAGCTCTGGTATGCCTGAAGGTGTTGGAGAGTTCTGTCCGAAGGGAAGGAGGAGGGGAAGAAGTGCTACAGAGCTCATGGTGTCAACCTCATTGGGTATCTCAGGTTTATTCGGGATTCAAGTCTCCGCCATGGATGGTGTTGACGACGTCGTCTTCTTCTCCAGTCACTATTCTTATTCTTCCTCTTCCGCTACTACACCTTTCATTGGAACTGATTATCCCGAGCCCAAGTCCATCGCTCACATCAACAAAGCCGCCGCTTCTTCAAAGCCCATGACCTCTCCCTATTCATGCGATGATGATGACGCATGATCCCTTTTCTTCCCTTCTCTCGATCTGCTTCGCTTCCCTACCCTTCTTCAGACCCTCTGATATATTCTGATTCTATCAATCCTCTCCGGTAAACTGTAATAATGGAATTGAATCCGGAGGGAATTCTCGATTCTTATTTATCTTACTAATGTTATCCTTACCGTTGCCGATCTTTTCTGATTTGACATCAGCGACAACTGCCACGATAACCATGACGGCCGCCGCTGCCGCAGCCGGCGCTGCTTGTTTTCCGGTCTCTACCGTTGCGGATTTCTGTAGCAGTTGGAGCTATCCGCGCACTTCTTTAATCAGGTAAAACAGAAGAGCAGCTTTTATTTTATTTCATTGGTGTCTTCTTCTTATATGTTGTTATATTAGATGCATACTTGTCTGGAGTTGTATTGTTATTTGTGGGGCAAGAAGGTTTTGTGCTGCATTCCAAACCCCTTTCTTCTTACGATCATCAGGTATGATCGTCGTTGGAATGGGAAGAAGACGCACAGGAGCCTTTCCCTTCTGACTGCTTCTGCTGATGCCTCTGCTACTACCCTTTTTAGCAGTCAGGCCAGGGATTCCCATTTTTACCAGGAGGTCCGTTTTCATTCGATCATGTTATTACTACTTCCCACCAACAATCTCGCCCGGTTTGGACAACAAACTCATCATTTAATCAATCCATCATCTATCATTCTTCAACTGAGGGGGAGAGATAATCTCAGAGTCTACCCTTTTGTCTCTGTTTAAATTTCAGTTCTCTTTTCCTGACCTGCCCATCTCTTTCTGTTTCTTGGACTCCCTCTTTTTGCTTGCCCCTCTCAAACAATTGCAGGTTCTTAAAGCTGCCAGGGAAAAATTCACCCAAGAAATCTTCTTTCAGACCAAGGACAAAGATGTTTCTCTTGCTAAGGTATAAAACTATAAACCCGTTTCTTTGTCTTCCTTGAATTATAGTTTTAACTAGAATCTGCATCTCTTACTTCAATTTTAAGTTATATGGCTATTGAATGTGATTCATTGGGTTCACTTTATTACGTTTGCTGCTACAAATGTGAGATGTTTTTAATGTTTGGTTAAAATTTCTGATCTTGTATTATATGTAATGAAATCTGGACCTACTTATCTCACTATTGATAGCGGCTGAAAATTGATGCAGAACCGAAGATTAATGACCTTGTACTCTGTGTCCTCTGTGTATCATCTTATGCATATTGGGCTATGCTTCCACTGAAGTTCTGTTTTGTGCCCAATACATTGCTGTAGGCTTTGCTATATGTTGCGGCTGAGGATGAAACCTTTACGGCTTTCAATCGAAACATGGATGCTTGCTCCCTAATGAATGAAAGGAGAGAATCTTCAGTCTCTGTTCAGGCACAAGAGTGGGATTCCTTGGAATCTCTTCCGTTGGCTGGAAGGAGCATAACTGAGTGGTTGAGTGAGTTGGATGCTATTGCCAAAGAGGTGGAAGCGGAATTGGTTTTGAGAGACATAGGTTGCCATTTGTTGGAAGTCTTGGAGGCTGTAAATGTAGTTCTTTTCAAATCACGTGGCTTCAAAAGGTTTCATGTACTCTTAGACTCAAAGCTTTCATACTTGCATGCGGTGCTAAACTCTGGCTGTGGCAGTGGTAAATCCTTTTCCTGGTTCTTCTTATCTTTATTCATGCAAGCACTCTTCTCTTTTGTTCCTATTGGAACTCTATGCGGGGATGGTGAAGTTTTTTGCTTTGAAAGGCGCTATATCTCTTATTCTTTTCCATTCAGTAAGTTGATCATGCCTAATGAATTTTACCTTGTTGACAGCAATTTTGATTAGCATCATTTATATTGAAGTCTGTAGAAGACTCGGGGTGAAGATTGTTGGTTCACGAGTTGGGGAGGAATTTCTGATTTGGCCACAAACTGAGAACCCTGAGGTATGCTAATTTGACAAATACTTTTTCCTCAGTAATTCGTATAGTGATTTTCTTTCACTCTCACTAATGGACCAGTATTTTAACCATTGTGCAAGTTTACCATAAAATCTTTTGATGGCTAACTTGTTCTACTATTTGACATATAATAGCTAAGTATTGGTTTTTCTTGTTATTGAAGGAGCTTTTCAAGGTCTCTTCAGGACACAGCTTGTTTGCCATTGTTAATGGAAGTTGCGTGGAGGATCCTAGATCGAAGGCTTCTGACTTGAATAGCAGTTCACTTTCAGGACTTGACATTGCAACCAACAGAGACATCATTGGAATTTCTTTGGCTAATCTGATTGTAAGTTTTGGTGTTAAAATATGGTGAAAGGTTTTCTCCACTGCAGTGGAGCAAACAGTCCTTAATTGGCAGTCATTTCTATCTTAGGGAGGGTAATTTCATAATTTCTCGTTGGATGGGTAGGATTTCTTCTGGATTGGTGACATGTCAAATGTAGTAGCCCTTCTGAATCGGATGGATCAGCACGCATTGGATTCTTCTCCTTTTAATTCAGTGGGCCAGATTTTTCCAAAAGGAGATGTACTTTTTACACCCATTTTTCCTACCTTCTTTGCATGTGCTGTAGTCCAATTGAGCTGAAGCTGGGCAATGAATGGAGAGTGATGTGAGAAATGTCCAACACAGTTTAGGCACCAATCAGATTACCACTAGGCATATATAGCTTCCAGTAGATGAAACGTACCCCTTATAAATATCCATGTGAATAACTTAGTAACTTTGTCTACCTTAAGTTTTTGTTATCCCATTATATAGTTTTGGTTGTTTACCTTCAGCTCAATTGTTTGTAGAGGCTTCACTGGAAACGTGCTTCAAGGATGAACCATGGATTGATGCTGACCTCTCCACTTAGACCTGTTTATGACAAAAATGGGAAATCAGGAGAAATTAATGATTCAAAGGTTCCTTTGTTGCGGCCTCAAGATTTGAGGTAGTTGTTTTGTACCTCCTTTTTTTTTATACTGATACATCTGTGTTCTCTTTGACCTCCTCCTTTTATAAATTTTACCAATATTCTCAGAATGCTTACAGGGTGATGCTTTAAGCACAATCCTTTTAATCAGAAAGACTAAAAAAATTACAGTCATGTATTTCAGATGGAATTAATTTACCAGTATTTTCTGGATAAAGTAAGCCGGTGTGGAACTAACATGCCAAGGGTGTGTTAGAAATGTAGATTTTGCAAACTGTTTACATTGCATGTGCAAGAATTAATGATGCAGTAGTGCTTACATGGATCAGCCCAAAACTGGTTGGGAATCCAGACGGAGATGGACTGGGTCCAATTTGGGTCTTTTATCTAGTAGGATACTGGTAGTCTATTATTATTTGGATTTATCTTGTGATCGTTTATTTACTTTGAATAGGCTAGGTAGTTATAGATTTCCTTTATATTTCAGTTTTAGAGTTAGAATGGGATTCTTTTGATTTTTATTTATTTATACCATGTAACCATCATGAATAGCTAGATTGAAAAGGAATGGAATTGTGAGTTCTGAAGCATGGGGGCTGTGTGTGTGTGTGTCTCCTACCCCCTCCTGTACGAGCTCTCCTTCCGTCCCTCTCTCCTTTGTTGTCAGTCAATTTCTGTCATTGAGTGTATCTTTGTTTTCCCACCAGTGACTGTCTTGCCCAAGTTTATTTTTTTAGTGATGGAAATCTGGATCATTTACCTAAGATTCAGCGGGCATGGGTTATGATTTGAACCCTCAAATTTCATTTCCGAGGATTTCCCTGTGGTGAGAATCAAGCTCATCTTCATATCTGGACCTTGCTTACTGCCAAGTTTAGTTGCAGGTCTTGAGATCTCTTCCTTCAAGAGCTGTTAGGGGTTGTTGGTATCGGATCTATAGAGGGTCTACTGTGGCGATTCTTCAACTGAAGTTTCGATTCACAATACTCTAGGGTGAGTTCTCCCTTCGTAACAGAGGCTGGTTTATTGCTGGAGAAAGAGTCACAAGGTTGAAGGCGATAGACTTCTTCCCACAGTTCCTCTTCCCTTTTATTTTGTCATTTTGTTTCCATTTATGCCCCCACCTCTTTTCCTTTAGTATGCCTTGCCCCTTTATTTGTCTTTATTCCTAGTTTTTCCTCACTTAATAAATAGTAATTCCTTTTGCATCCTTCCCTTAATGTTTGGTTGGTTACGGTCATGCCACTCCCCCTTTAACTTTGAAATATTTACAATTTTGCCACTCAATTCTTGAGTTGGACTATATAGTGATTAGGTCGGCCTGTAGAACCCAACATGGTATTTTGAACTGGGTTCCACCTCAATTGGTATCAGGGTTGAACCTGAGGCTACATCATGGAGGTTGATTCATATGATTTACTCCTTTTGATTAGAGATGGTTTCCATAAATTGCAAACAGAACTTTGTGATCCCCAGACAGGGGTTCTTGATTTTAAGACAGGTTTTCGAGAGCTTGCTGTTATAATAATCACTTCTATGATAAGCTGTCAAGCATTTAGAATCTTCAAAAGGTGGATCAGAGGTCGAGGAGTAGGTGAAAGACGAAAGTGACGGCCAAGCTGAAGTAAACGACCTGATCAAAATTGAAGTTGAGGAATTGATTGAGGTCTGATTATAGACGTGAAACCCCACGATAATATTCCAATTGGAGAGATGTTATTTGCCAATGATCATTAGAAGATCGTGACCCTATCAAAGCCTTTATTTGTGGATACCGATTGGGTAGTGCTGACTCTATTGTTTTACAAAACTTTAGGTTGAGTTTTTCTTAACACCGGGGGAATTGATGCAGTAGTGCTTCTGTGGATCGGCCCGAACCTGTTTGGGACTCCAGACAGAGATGAGCCAGGTGCAATTTGGGTCTTTTTGTTTAGTAGAATATTAATAGTATATTTATTTATTTGAATTTATCTTGTAGTCTTTATTTTACTTTGAATAGTGGCTAGGTAGTGATAGAGTTCCATTATATTTCAGTTTTAGAGTCAGAATAGGATCCTTTTTTAATTTTTCCTTATTTATACCATGTAACCATCAATAATAGCTAGATTGAGAAGGCGCGAAATTGTGAGTTGTGAAGCCTGGTGGCTGTGCATTTGCAAGTCTCTTTCCCTCCCTCTCTCTTATTATTCTTCTTCTTTCTCTCCCTTCTCCCTAAGAGATACTCCTTCTGCTATAGTGTATCTTTGCTTTCCCGTCAGTGACCATCTTACCCAAGTTTATTTTATTGAGGAAATCTGGAGCAGGGTAGTTGTTGATACCTAAGATTCAGCGAGCCTGGGTTATTATTTGAAATCTCAATTTCAAAGGATTTCCCTGTGGTGAGAATCAAGCTCATCTCCGTACATGGACCTTGCTTACTGCCAAGTGTAGTTGCAGGTCCTGAGATTTCTTCCTTCAAGAGTTGTTAGGGTTGTTGGCTTTGGATCTGAGAGGGTCTACTGTGGCGATTTTTCAACTGAAATTTCAATTCACTTAGAATACTCTAGGGTGAGTTCATCCTTTGAAAGGGGGGCTGGTTTATCGCTGGACGATATATTTCTTCCCATGATTCCTCATGCCCTTTATTTTGTCTTTTAAGTTTCCATTTATGCCCTCACCCCTTTTCCTTTATTATGCCTTGTTCCCCTTTATTTTTCTTTTTTTTTTTTTTTTTCGTGAATAAATAAATTCATTACCGAAGAGGAAGCCCAAGGAAATCAAACTGAGCGGGAGGAGATACAGGAAAAGGGGGGAGCTCCCAGGAAACAAAAATAAGCCTGTTCCTTGGGGAGTCACGACAAGGGGGGGGTGACATTTTTAATTTGGAGCTCACATAAAAAAAATGGCTTTCCAAATCGAGTCAAAAGAACAGGAGTTGGAAGTCCATTTACGAAGATTTCGCTCCATCAAGATATGATTGATGGTCGCACAAAAGGCTAACTTCCCAACAACATCACGTATAGAAGGCCCAACAAACGTCATTATAATTCAAGTCCATTCTCTAGATAGAGGGAGAATCCTTCTTCTAGTAGGCCAACAAGCTTCAAGGACTTGCTTCCAAAATTTTGAAGTGAAGGGACGACTGAAGAATGGATGATCAGTGTTTAGAATTGTTCCATAGGGATGTAAACGGGTCGAATTCGAATAGGACACTATCCAAATTCAAATTCATTTATTAAACCGCTCTATGAATTTGATCCGTTTGTCCAACCGAATATGTAAAATGATACGGAATTTGAATTTGCTTTTCTAAACGGATTCCGGATATTATCTGGTCCGATTAGTTTACCAAACACTTCCTTTCTAAATATCTACTGATTACCGAACCCATCACTCATGAGCCCTTAGATCTAGGTCAAGAACTAGGGTTAATATCCACTGTTCAAATCAGGGCATTGTGGCTTTGAGGGATCAAACTTAGGGTTTCAGAGAACACATGGGGAGGACGATGGCTATAGGGTAGTTGTCCCCAACATAGAATTTTAGAGAACACAGGGGAGTACGATGGCTACAGGGGAATTGATGTCCCCAGAGACGACCGGGAAGGAGGTTTCCTACCCCAAACTGTCGATGAAGGCTATAGCACGGTGGTTACAAGGCACTCAGCAGAAATACAAAATGAAAAAAAAGGGGACGAGGAGAGAGATGGAGAGAAATAAGTGGTATCAAGAGTTGGGGCTCCTTATGTCAGATCAGTAGGTAGCCAAGTAGGGCCTAACAGGGACTGATATAAGTCTCACATAGTCCAACAATCATGAACTATATCATAGAGAAGCATAGGATTCAGGAAAGGCCAAGATATTTCTATCAATTTCAGGTATTTGCTGAAAAAACCACTAGAAGACAAAAACTTGGAGATTTTAGAAATCTCAGCAACCACAGGCCACATTAGGTTCTCCTTGGATCGGGTTCCTCCCTAGGTGAGGGGCACCTTCTATCCAAATATCAGCCCAAACTGATGGCTGGTTTGGTCTGGGCAGGTCTGAAAATATATCACAGAACTTTCTAATTTTCTGGGTAGAACTGAGAGTAGGATTGATTCTAATACCTGTAGAACTTTGGGTAGAACAGTAGCACCTTAAGGAATGGAGAAAGGAAGAAGATAACTTGAAGAAGAGGACCTCTCAGGCTTCAGACACAGAGAGTCTGCCAGATCATACACCAGCTCCACAGCCTTGATCAGACACAAGACCCATCTCAGCAGAGAAGACCGTAGCAGCAGCTAAGCAAGTGTATTTGTAAAATCGTTGGAGGCTTAGAGGCTCTCCTATGCTTTACTTATGACTAATTCGGGGGTGGATGGGGGGGATTACATAGCAACAAGTTCCATAAATGGAAACCTGAAATAAACTCATAATACATTAGTTTCTAAAACTATAAATTGAAGCTGAACCAAGAAAGGGAACTACTTGACTTCTAAGAAAGACAAAGACTTGACTTAAATTGGACCAGCTGGCTGACCCAAACTGAACCAAATAATAAACCAAACCAAAAATAATCCCCCATAGAAATCGTGGGCTGCTTATAGAGCCTAACTAGCCTGGCCGACAGGCCCCCTCACCTCCGAATTTTTATTAATGATTTTTTTTGTTTTTGTTGCCTATTGTGGTATGCCCTTCCATGTGTTTGATCAATGCTAGTTGGTGTTTGATCCATCCAAACACCTTGGGGTGGGAAGCCCGGCTGCCCTACTCTTTCCCTTGCTCTTGTTCTTCTCCCTTCTTCTCCTTCCCTGATTAAGTAAATAAAGCCTTGTTTCTGCAACTTTTATACATAGTTGTCAAGGCGTCGCCTTGGCATCCATGTGGTTTGCCCAGGGCCTGGGCGACTGTTGCTTTATTGCACTGCATGCCGCCTTATCTTTTGGCACTTATTTATGTCAAATATCGTTTTAGATATTATTCATAAATAAGAAAATACCCCCTATTTGGATCCAATAAAAATAGTTAAAAAATGAAACTCCAAATGGATAAAAAGTCAACTCAATCCAAGAACAAAAACTAGATTTTTTTGTTGTAGGAATGATTTTCAACTTTCAAATGTTGGGGTTTTCTCATTTTTGAATATTTTTCAATCTTATCATGGTAAAACATTGCTAAAAACAAAAGTCTGGTAAAATAATTTTTTGTTTTGATGTCTATGAAATTATTTTCTTTTAGGTGATTTTAACAGCATTCATGCACTTTAAAATAAGTTTGACCGAGATATAACTTTGTCATTACAACTCAGATTTAAGTAATCCTAGGTTTATTGGAAAACTAATTTTATGTTATACCTAATACAAAAAGTCTCATGTAAAAATATTATTATTTGACCAGTCAAACTTATTATAGAACAAGAACATGTCTCTAAATGTTGATTTTTTATGACTTAATGTGACTTGATGTGGCTTAATGTTGATTTTTTATGATACAAGGTATATGCAACATACTAAATAATGTTAGAAAATAGGGAAAATGAAAAATTAGGTGCCTTGTTCGCCTTAAGGCCGGCGATTTGTCGCCTAAATGCTTAGGCAGCCCTCTAACGCCTTGGTTCACCTTGATGCCATGATGACTATGCTTTCTGTCAAAGGATTTGCATGCAAGGATTTTTTTACACGAATTATTGTTGAGGAAATCTGACTGTCAGATCATCCCCAACTTTTGGGTTAGTTGTTCTTATACCTAAAGGAGACCTTCGACCATAATCTGTGGTTTATCAAACCTGTTGATCTGGAGATAATTACTATCTTCTTATTCTGGCCCTTTGTGCTGCCAGATTTGATTTCCTTCTAATTGCTGAATCAATTTTCCTGTTCTGTTAGGTTACTAGTTCTGAGATTCACATAATAGTACAGTGTTTTGTTTTGGTATATAGTTCTGCTTTTTGACCATTGACCAGATTTGACTATAATAACCTTCTCCTAGCATCACGAGGACTGTTCCATAATATTGGATCAATCTTAAACTTTTAGGAAGGGTTCCTTACCCTTAGAACAAAACTCGATATTGATATATATTATTTTCCTTATTCTGGAAATTTATTCTCTATGAGACTTGATTCTGTTTTGGTACTATTTTGACTCTTCAAAGCGGTATTACATTAAACCGTAATTTTGATTTACTTGAAAGGGCTAGTTTTTGGAAGGGTAGAGTTCAGTTTGTCCCTTCTATAGTATCAACAAATCCATATCACGTGTCAACTTTCAACAGACTGATTCAAAACATAGTTCAAAAATGTGCACAAAATTATGAAAAGGCAAAAGTTTTTGTGCACGATTGTGCCTTCAACCGGTGGATGGAGGTGAGGGATCCAATGGTTGAAAGCTCGACTGTGCACCATGCACAGCCATGCACACAAATCCTCTCCCCTTATGAAAATGCTACAAATTTTCATTCGTGTAATGTTAAAGACTAGGTGCACAGCACAGCCGTACACAAATCCTCTCCCCTTATGAAAATGCTACAAATTTTCATTCGTGTAATGTTAAAGACTAGGTGCACAGCACAGCCGTGCACAAAACCTCTCCCCTTATGAAAATGCAACAAATCTCCATTCATGCATTTTATTTTTTTATTTTTTAAATCTCAGACACTTTTCATCCATATTGCATGCCCCTTTTCAATTGAAATCTGACGAAGAGATGGGTGGGGGCTCTATTATAACAAGGCACACTCAATATCTTAATTATAGAATGTAGCCACTATTGGCAAAACACAAACCGTCTAGACTTAGTGAGGTTTAAAAAAGAAAAAAAGAACGACTTGTGTTTAATTGAAGTCGTTCTAGAAAGTATATTATCTGTGCTGTGCTGAACTTGAGGATTTTTTACTTTGTAGGTTGGCTATCATGGCTTCAGAAAGATTGTTGATTCTGCAGCCACATAATTGGGCTCTCCGGAGAGACCATGGCATGCTTTTATACTATGACAGGTAAATACTTGTCTTAGCTAATTGCTGACTCTTATGTCCAATTGTACCTTTGTTCATACATGGAGGGTGATTTTCAAGCCCTAATTTGTATTTTGGGTTGTGGGTTTAAATGGTGGCTAACACAGGAAGTATGGAGAGGCAGTCCAAGAGCTTAGCATCTGCATGGCCTTTGCACCTATTGAGGAAGCTGAAGTTCTGGAGCCATTTGTTGAGAAACTGCATTTATTGCGGCTCGAGTCATCATGGAAATCCTTGGGGCATACTGGTCGGCTGACAATTCCTTGACATTCTTGTTGAACAGATCTCTGGACGAGGCATATCTAGAGACTTTTCTGGACGATCATGACTAATTTTGCCATGTCTAAAAGATGATTTGCAGATTCTGATCATTAGATTTGTGGAGAATGGTTTGGATTGATCATGTGTAAAATTTATTTCAGGCCTAAATTTAATCATTTACACTCCCCCTTTAATGGGATCCCCTTCCATCAGGGTCCACGCATGACACATTCTCTTGCTGTATCCGCCTCTATGCTCCCGCATCTCTTCTCATTCTCCTAAAATAATGAAGTTACTCCACTGAGCCCACCCACCGCCACTATCCACATAACTTTCTCTTCGGAACAATTCCGTCGTCTGAGTTCAAGCAAAAATGGAAAGTCTAATATAGAGGCTAACAATGAAATCATTCTCCTGAAACATCTAGCCGTTGAGACTGCGACTATGGAAAGGAAAACTGTAATTATGGACGCCACTTATTTGTTAAATTCTCCTTTTGCAATCTAATATATTTTGATTCTTCTTTTTCCCAAAAAAATAAAAAATTCAAAGAGTCAAAAGGGACCATTGTTGTGTGCTTCCTGATGTCATCCTGAATTGCCCAATTCTTATGGCCTTTCAAAAGAATCTTTTGTGATCGGTTGAAGTGCACCCAAAACCACATAGTTAACTACATTTCGTAAGGCCCCAGAAGAAGATTCTCAGCTTTCATGTCTTTAAAGAATGCTATTAAAAGTGAATTTCTCCACAAAACAGTTAGTTTATGGTAAGAAACTTCGGAGGAGCCCTTACAGCAGAAAGACAAAAGGGCAAAACAGTTAGTTTATGGTAAGAAACTTCGGAGGAGCCCTTACAGCAGAAAAGACAAAAGGGAAGTTAGTTTATGGTAAGAAACTTCGGAGGAGCCCTTACAGCAGAAAGACAAAAGGGAAGAAGTCAAGTCAACAACTTACTGCATTTGTGAACCTTCCGTGAGAAATAGGAGAACTTAATAGCCATCTTAATGCAGAAATTAAAACTATGGCCTACCTCCTCTTGGATCGTGGTATTCTCCTCTTGGATCGTAGTATTCTGCCAATGGCGTTGTTTAGAAGCTTTTATATCCACTTGTGTTATCTGCAAGTTAAAGTTCTTTACAAATGCCTCCTTGCTTGATACAGTGTCTCTGATAACAATCTCTTTTTTTCACAACCTTCTCAGTTTTGTCATGACTCAAACGTATTAGCTTTGTGCATGGTAGTCCAGTCATGCCTGAACCCATATATGCTGTAGTGCAATCATGCCAGCAGCCATGTGCGTGGTAGTGCAACCATGCTACCTAATCATAACTTGATTGGGATGAAACAAGTTGCTATCTTCTTCATTTTTGAAGACCTACCTACTGGATGCAAGAAACATTGCCGTAAGACCTCTCCCAAGCCCCATTTTTTAAGAACACTTCCCTTGAAAGCTTATGTGCATTGGATGAGATTAAATCCACTTCACCAACTTGTATAGATGTTCTTGACCCTTCATTGGTGAGGGGGGAGGGGAGGGGAAGGGGGAGGGTGGGAGGAATGTTGAGCTTCATTAATGGCAATGATGCTCATGTGTGAAGAGAAATTGAGAAAAGACAAGAGGGCATTCATTGTACCTGTGAGCTTTAAGGTTGAAGTTCTTCCACCAATTGGGGAGCACTCAACAACGGGATTACACCCAGGAGGTAATGGATCAAAATCCTATGTTTTTCTCATCCATGTTTTTCCTTGTTTTGCTACATGTAGAATGCGACACGTGGACAATAAGGAGACCAACGGTCAAGATTGGGTGAAGATTATTACATCCGGTGCGTTGGTCTTAAAGTTGTCCACGTGTCGCATTCTGCAGGTAGCAAAACAAGGAAAAACAGGGATGAGAAAAACAGAGGATTATTTTCCGGAGGTAATCTGTATTTTTACAAGTCCCACTTATATTGTATGATGTTGCATGCCAAATACTTGAGTTTTTTTTTTTTTTTTTTTTTTCTTTTTTGGGGGGTGGGGGGGGGGGGGAGGGGGGGGGGGGGGGGGGGGGGGGGTGGGGGAAGGATCTGATTAGTGATCAATGTAAGTAGAGCATTTTATAAGCCCAACATTACTTTTATTTATAGAAGCGTTCAGTGGGGGATTGGACAAAGGGGTGTGTGATACATCTCCACAATTGATTGAAAATTCGGGTTAGTAGCCTTTGCCATAATATTAGTTGAAGCAGGGGAAGGTGCCCCTGAGTCATTTTAGTGATTAAAACACACCACTGGGGTTGTTCTTACCTGAGTTGTATCCCAAGTTGAAGCAAGTGTTGCTTCCCTAGACCATTGCAATGGTAAAAAATTGTGGAGTATTGGGTATAATATGAAACACTGGTTAGGATATTACCCCATGGAGTAGGTACATTGTCGAACCACATATACCTTGTCTTGTAGATGCCTGTAGAATGGGCGTACACCATCTGGTAGACCTTTAGTGGTTGTGAGGTGTTTCACCAATTTTGGAAAATGACTTGCAATTTCGATTTGTAATGTGTTTAATTTCAGTTTACATTAGATTTACATATGTCATATGGTTTGTAGTGCTACTTGATATTCGGTTTCACCTTTGTAACTTTCAATTTGATTCCTTTCACGTCTAATTTGAGAGCATGAATAGGCAAATCTTTCACTGGAGTACTTTACCCTTCCTTTTTATTCAAATACCATATTCCCTTCAATAATCTCATTTCTCTTATTTTATATTTTTCATAAATTATTGGTACTCTTTTATTTATTTTTTATTTTTATATTCAAGTAATTTTTACCATTTTCCATCTTTCTCTCAGACTCGCCCCACTTTCCTTTAGATTCACTTCTTTTTCCTGCTCTCACCCAATCTCTCCCATTCTTCATGATCTCTCCTCTCTCTATCCTATCCTCTCTCTCCTCTTGAAATTGTACTCGAATTTATTGGCTCTATTTACAAAAAAAAAAATAAAATAAAATAAAAATATTGGCTTTTAAAAATGGGAAAAGCTATTTGTAACCAAATCGGTTACACTTATGCTGTAACCGTACTTTTGTGCCCAATCTCAATAGCCTCTACTTCTCTTACATTGGGATTAAGTTGTCATTTCACTTAGAGTGCATGATGAAAGAAAAAGATAAAACTTTCTATTGTAAGGGTGTTATAGTAATTTCTCCTCACCATCTCCCCCCTTCCCCTTTATCAATGTCTCCTTCTCCATCTATGTCTCTCTCTAGAAAAAATGCATGTGCATTTGCTCTGGGAAAAAGAAATATAAGGGAGAGAAATTGTTTGGGAAGTGTAAAGAAGCTTATTCAAACATAGATAAGTTTCCAACAAAATACTACATGAATTGTGTTAAAAATAGAACACATTGAAGAAACTAAACAATTGATTACATCACAACAAAAGCATACCAACAGAAATTGAGAACAGAATTATAGAAGAAATCATTAAAAAACTTCAAAAGTAAAATAAGCAAATGTAGTACTGAATCATTAAAGAACCATATGATGAAGTCTGAATAAACAATTTTAGTAACTAAATATCATAACGTTACTTAACTATTTGCCATGGGATATCATACATTCTACATTCTAATCCTTTTAATATCACCAATTTTTTTTTTTTATGTTGTAATTAAATATACAAAAGTGAGAGATTTTCAAAACCATGAGAAGTTTTGTGATATAACATATGGGGAAATCTTCATGCATTATTATGATTAAATCCATAGAAGAGATCAAATATTTCTAATTATTAAACAATGCATACCATTAAAACTCTTTTCAACTGGAGAAATTCATAATGAGAGAGAGGCAGGTATTCCTTATTATGTTATTGAAAATTCATTCTACTGTAAGGATTCAGAATGAACCAAAATTGAGAGAACAAACAGTAACCTATTGTACTTGTATCATTGGTTCAATGGGTAATCCCAGCTGATAGAGAATTATATATGTTGCAATCTCTATGCATCATTATACTTAGACCCATAGAAGATGATAAAATATTTTAAATTATTAAACAACACATGCCATTGAAAAATTGTAGCTGTTTTTTATAAATAAAAATTATTCTAAGTCATAAGCCTTCCAATAGTATCTCTAAACATTGAAATTGGTTCAATCAACATTAATAAGCCCAAAACAATTATTTAAAAAAAAATGAAGAAAAAAGATAATTTTTACTAAAATTAAATTAAAAAAGATAAAGAAAACATAAATTTAAAGAAAAGATATACATGGTCTCATATTGTTGAAATTCCTTTCAACTTCAGAGATTAAAAAAGAGTTCCTTTCAACTTCAGAGATTAAAAAAGAGCAGAGAGAGAGAGAGAGAGAGAGAGAGAGTACCAGAATAGTGGATCCTGCATTGGATGCAATATAAAAAACAAACATATTGTAATAGTTATAATGGTGACACATGGAAAAATCAATTTCAACAAATTGAAAAGCTTAGGTTATTTGCTTACCTTGGAGGGAGAATTAAGAGATTAAGAGAGCATATAAGAAAGTAATAGTGGATGCTGCAGTGGAAGCAACATAAAGAAACAATTAAATTAATATAGTTACATTAGAGACATAGAAAAACCTATATGGTACAATGAAATTTGTTAGCCTTAACATATGGTAACAGGAGTAAGAGATCAAACAGAAAACGAAGTGAATTCCAGAGTTTAATCATTTCATCACATTAATTGATTAGCCGGGCTTCACTCTACACTAACGGCATTATATTAAGACAAACATGAATCCAAGCATCAATAGAGCATACATATCAAAGTTAGTGAAATCTTACAGTAAATGATGACAAATAGGCATTTTTCCCATGCTAAACAGTTACACCCATAAGATTAGCCATAGGTTGTGTGTTGCTGAGTTGTAGTGACCCAGATTAAAAGGAGGGCATGTCTGGCTGCATTACTGCATTTGAATTGCTTGTGTGGGAGGTGGATCAAGCCTTGTGGGCGATCGTGGAGTTGGTTGTGTGTGTGTGTGTGTGTGTGTGTGAGAGAGAGAGTTAAAAAAAGAAAGATAAAAATTGAAGACAAAACAGAGATTAGAAATTAATTGAGAAAGTATATAATAAAAGATATGAAAGACAGTGAGAAAATGGATCAGCTACTCGTACGATCACCTGGTCGTATGAGTCAGCGTTCAACACTTGTCTTTTTTGTTCTCAAATATACCCATCTTTATCCTTGTAATGGCAAAAGGTGGGACATATGTTGGATGTAGACTCGTACGAGCATATCCTATCTTAGACAAAGGAGGTAAAGAGTTTCAAAAAGCTTGAGAGTAAGACAAAAATTGAAACTAATTTTATAGAAAATATTTAAATGAAAAGAAAAACAAAAGATACTAAAAATTAGGGAAAATAAGAATACTGAAGAAAAATGATTATGAAGAAGATAATGTATTTAAATAGACAAGAAGGGTAAAGTAGTCTAAGAAAAGATTAGCTTGAAGCATGAGTATATGCACGTATATAAAAGTATTCAAGCCAAATCAATGAAATCTAAATCGAGCCATTCAAATTTGTTGTTGAGTTTGATTCGATTGTAAATGGCATGAAAGAATCAAGGATTTAGTTATCAGTATTGGTCTGGATTGATCAATTTTGACCTTACTTTTTACAATATATATATTATCGAGTTTATCCCCATTCTGATAATGATATACAATCCGAATCATCCAGGTAGCAAATATAAAAAACGATATAGTCGATCCAATTGATCTGATATCGATACTTAGAACCATGGAAAGAATGGGTCTGTGATACATATTCTTAGGATGATCTCCTCTTTGTTTACCATAATACTTAGAGTTATTTATATTGTTTGAATGTTTGTTTTATAATGTTCTCATCATGACAAGTAATTTATATTTTTTGATCTCCTCTTTATTATGAATATTTTTAATTTTTTTAGTTATTTCATATTTTGTTAGGTCAAGGTATACCCCGCGCTTGATGGCAATTCAGAATCAGGGTCAAGATACCCAGCCCTTGATGTCGGGTATAGACGAGGTTGAACCCTTCAAGTTTGGGCTTGGATTGAAGTTTTGCGGCCTGGGTTAGAGTGAGTTTGGTCCCAACTAATGGATTCAGGTTAAACTAAGGTTTTAAGAAGCCCGAGTTGGGTCGGGCCTGTTGCAGCCCTAGTCCAAGATGGATGAGGGCTTGTAACTTCTAAACCCTTTAATTGCATGGGCGCTTCCGGTGAGAGAGACTGAGAGAAGCAAAGACGATTCCCAAATCTGATTGGGAGATTGGGTCTTGCACTCTCACATTCTATCTCCTGGCCCTGGTTATGAATGTAATGAAGTTCGTCTTCTCTGTTGTCCGCATCTATTACAGACCGACGACATTCACACCAACATGTCTGCGGAGCTTCTGCAGCAGCGGAAGCAAATCCTCTTCCTTCAAAGGCAAGAGCCGCAAGACCACTTGGAGTCCAAGTCCAAGTCCAACTCCAAATCCAAGTCCAGCACACAAAGCAGCCAAAGAGCTCAATTGTAGTCCGGCGCCGGCGGTGACATCCTTTCCATTGACGGAGCAGCAGTCACAAGCGTTGAACATCGTCTCCGCAGGCGAGTCCGTGTTCATTACGGGTTCTGCCGGAACTGGGAAGACCATCTTGCTCAAGCACGTCATCGAGATCCTCACGCAAATCCACGGTTCTAAACACGTCTTCGTCACTGCATCGACTGGTGTAGCTGCCTGTGCCCTCAGCGGCATGACCCTCCACTCCTTTGCCGGCATAGGTCTCGGCACCGCCGACCGTGAAACCTTGCTTCTTACTGCAGCATCTAAGAAGGATACCTACCGGAGATGGAGAAGGGCCAAGGCATTGGTCATCGACGAGGTAAGCATGGTCGATGCCGATTTGTTTGACAATCTTGAGTACATAGCCAGGGGGATACGGGCCAATCACAAGAATCGAGTGTGGGGAGGGATACAGCTTATTGTCTGTGGTGATTTCTTTCAATTACCTCCTGTTTCTCTTACTACTAATGGTTCTTCTAAGTCTAATAAGGAATTTGCGTTTGAAGCTGAATGCTGGAATGCGAGCTTTGACCAACATATTGAACTCACTCAAATCTTTAGGCAGTCTGATACTCAACTGATCAATTTACTTCACGGAATAAGGAGAGGGTTTAATGATAGAAAACACTTGCAACTTCTGAACACTAGACTCGTAGAAAGTGAACCTGATCCCTTTGTTATTCGGCTCTTTCCGATGAAACAGGATTTAAAGAGGGTGAATGATGAGAGGTTGAGAAGCTTGGGCCAAGAAATTTACACTTACACGGCATTAGATGTAGGGCGGCAACCTTGGAAGAGCCAACTGAATCTGGGGGTTGCTCTTGATAAGTTGGAGCTTTGTTTGGGTGCCAGAGTAATGCTGCTGAAAAACTTCGATCCCAGTTGTGGACTGGTTAATGGTGCCACCGGTAAAATCAGGGGTTTTAAAAAGTATCAGGTCACGGACATATCGGACAGTGGGTTGCTACCTATAGTAGAGTTTGATTCAGGGCAAGAGATGGTGATTTCTCCAGACAGATGGGATGTGACACAGGGAAAAACTGTGTTTGCCACACGCAGGCAACTGCCACTTATACCTGCATGGGCTCTTAGCATTCACAAGTGCCAAGGCATGACTCTCGACAGTCTTCACACTGATCTCTCTAGGGCATTTGGTTGTGGGATGGTTTATGTTGCACTTTCTCGAGTGAGGAGCTTGGATGGTCTCCATTTATCAGGTTTTGATTCCTCAAAGATCAAGGCACATCCAAAGGTCCTGGAGTTCTATCAGAACCTTTTTGGTTGTCAATCTTGACCATCCCATTTCGTTCACTGCTCTAGCTTGTAGCTTAGCTGGAATTTACAGAAAAAATCAATTTCCTTTCGCTTATCTCTTGAGTCTTGAGGCCTTGTTTAAATGGTTGGTTAATTAATTTTCTTTTGTAAATTGAAAGTGAAATTTTCACTCTTCCCTCAACAAGTTGATACCTTGCAATTTCTCAACCGACAACAACAAACTCAGCCTTTTCCCAACTATTGCAATTTCTCACCCGAGCTGGAAAAACCACTTGGATACTTTTTGTAACCCAGTCCACCCCAATCTGCCTGATGGCCATATCCAGGTATATAAAAGATTGTGGACTTGATGTGAAATAATTTTTGTTGGCATGGAAGAAATAGGCCGCATAGATTGGCTGTTTGGATCTTAGGAATGACTCCAGCATGAGTTATAAATCCAGGTTGCTTGGTTTTACAAAACATAACTGAGCTTACCTATTTATGCGATTACACGATTCTACACATCATAGATGGAATGTGGAGCCTCCAACATTTCTGTTTGAGATAGATACTGTTCACATTATATATAGCAAGGAAAGAATAATCAGGTGCTTGAGAGAACAATCCCAATCAGAAAAAGTGGTTTATTAAATTTGCCAGTGGGAAACTAAGGAAATGGGAATAGCAGATGACATGGGTGGGGATGGGGATGGGGATGGGGATGGGGATGGGGTGGGAGGGAAGACAAGGGTGCAATTGCTCCCTCTGAAGATTGTGTTAACATTGATGATTTGTTGGTTTGCGGAGAAATTGTGACTTATGTCTTTAACTTGACACGAGCCTTCTTTATTTATAATGAAATAAAATACTAAATGGCTTAAGGGCCCCTTTGGATACAACCATAAAATACCGTAAAACCCATTATTACACCACTCACCCTTAAGTTGGTGCATGGATATCACACATGCCCAACTTGCATAAAATAGAATAAAAAACTTTGCTACTAAGTCACTTTCTAGGAATATTTGCCAACTGATATTCACTTCTCACAAAAGGGATGCATGTAAGTCCTTGCTCCAACTTCTCCTTGATAGCATGCCTATCAATCTCAACATGTTAGTATGATCATGTTGGACTGGATTCTGTGCAATGCTGATGGCTGACTTGTTATCACAATATAACAGCATCGACAACTGAATAGACATACCAAGGTCTTGAAGAAGACCTCGTAGCCAAAGCAGCTCACAAATACTGTGCACCATTGCTCGGAACTCAGCTTTTACGCTAGATCTGACCACCACTACTTGCTTCTTACTATGCCATGTAACCAGGTTGCCACCAAGAACTGTACGATAGTCCGTAGTGGAACGATGTTCATCTGGAGAACCTACCCAATCAGCATGATTATACGGTTCGATTCATGTTATCAAAAGGGAAGAATAAGATGCCAACGAGCAAGAGAGAGAGAGAGAGAGAGAGAGAGTCGTGAGTAAGAGAGAAAAGAGAGTGGTAGCGAGAGTAATACGGCCGTAGAGGTCCTCATAGGGAGGAGAAAGAGAGGGAGGCGGTGGTGGTGAGTCTCGATAAAGAGAGGGGCAGCGGCGATGATGGTAAAGAGAAGTAGAGAAAGAAGAGTTAGGGTTGGGGAGGGGTTCCTAGCATACTCTGATACCATGTTGATTTAGGGAGAAATTGTGACTTGTGTCTCTCACTTGGCATAAGCCCCCTTTATTCATAATGAAATAAAACCCTTAAGGGCCCATTTGGATACAACCATAAATTACACTAAAGCCCATTATTACGACAAGATTTTACTAATAGACCATGACAAGAGAGTGAGTTATGATTCTCCTCACCCCCTACTACCACCTCTCAGATATACTATATGTAATAATAATATATGTATGCATTAATTGTGCTATAGATTTATATTTTTTATATTTAAAGAAAAATGTACTATGGGAGAGGGTTATTGAAGCCCAAATTGGTTTTATATCAGGAAGATTACTTAGGAGATTAATAGAAAGATTTAGAGATTGCAAGAAGGATCTCTATATGGTCTTTATTGACTAAGAAATAACCTATGACAGAGTCCCTAAAGAGTTAATTTGGCAAGTACTAGTGAAAAGAAGTGTTTCAAGTAAATATATTGTTGTAATGTGGTTTTATGGGTATAAAAGCATAACTGTAATTGTACTTATATCTCATTTATTACAAATAGAAGAGGGCTAGTGTCAAGTGTGACACAAGTCTTTATTCCCAATTTCATTATGATATCAGAGCTTGAGATCCCTAATAGGATTTCCCCAAAACCCTAAAACTTCTAAGACCCATCGGCCGCCACCGCCATCGCCTCCCTCACCTTCCTCACTTCTCCATTGCCTTCCTCCTTGCTGCCCCTATGATCTAAGCCCATCGCCTCTCTCTCTCTCTCTCTCTCTCTCTCTCTCTCTCTCTCTCTCTTTCTCCCTCTTTCTTTCCACAACTCCCCTTCTCTCTCTTGCCTCATCCTATCTCCTTTTTCTCTTGCCTCTCACCCTCTCATCTCCTTTTTCTCCTTTGGCCTCTCAGTTCTCTTTCTCGGATCTCGCCTCTCTCTTGTCTCTCACTTCTCTCTTGCCTCCCTTCCTTCCCTTGCCTTTGGTTTCTCTCTCACCTTTTCTCTCACTCTCTCATTTTAGGTAGCAACTCTCTTTACCCTCGGTGGTGAGTTTATCCCACTGGGGCCCTCATTTGCCTCTCCATGTTAGTTATATGATGTTTTTCCAAATCCCTAAGTCTTCAAGCTCTTGTATACTCTTGGTTGCTTGAGATTGTCTCGCCCAAGTTTTTTTCTTGAGATCAACAGCTATGGCCACAACAAAAGATTCAACCACCATCTATTGCTTCGGACAGAGGGAGTTGTGGTTCCCATGGTGACTATCCTAACTTCCCTACAAGCTCCATTAAGCTAGATGAGAGTAATTACTTGATGTGGTCCAGATCCTATTACCTTGTTGTCAGTTCCCGTGACTTCTCCGGGTTTCTCATAGGTAAACTTGTTTATCCTACTACTGCTGGTCCCTCTCAGGACAAATTGGAATTTTCCGACCATTTAGTTATGTCATTCTTGCTTAACTCCATAGTTCCTTCCCTTGCTCTAGGATATTTATTGTTGGATATTGTTATGATATGGGAGGTTGCAAAGGAGACGTTTTTCCATGTTGGGAACTGTTAGAGCAAACACACGAAAATAAACAAAGATAGATTCGCACAATACACAGAGATTTAACAAGGTTCATACACCTTTGTGGTGGGTTATGTCCTCGGGTGAAGAAGAAGATGTTTCACTATGTAGAAGATAGATTATACCCAAACAGCGGGAAGAAAACTTTTCTCTGAAACCCTAGCTCGAAAACCCCCAAATTATAATAACTTGCTCAACAAGACGATAATACATTATATACTCCTCCAAGTTACGGGTCGATCCATGCCCAACCCCTCTACTTCCATCACAAATCTGAGAAAACTTCCCATTCAGGTCGCCACCAAAATATGTCGGAGCGGGTCATTCTTCAAAACGGGTCAAGAATTTGAGACAAACTTAACAGGAACAATGCTCAGTGCTTTGAGATACAACGGAAACTTTACGGCACCACCCAGAAGGAGTTTACCTTTACCCAATACTACTATGAGTTGCGTGGTTTGTGGTAGGGTTTAAACTATTATGAGCCCTATCATCCTATTTGTCCCACAGATGTTATTGGTTTCAAAAAGAGGGAAGACATGATCTGGGTGTATGTTTTGTTGGCTGGTTTGAATCCAAAGTTTGACCAGATTTAGGCACATGTTAATCGTGTTAGTAGACTTGTGTATTGATCCAGTCTAAGGGCATTAGGCATTGCTATACTTCCGTCTACTCTTGCTGAGCGCTCTGTATTATACTCTGGTTAGGTATGGGAACCTAGTCTCGTGGTGGTACTACTAAACCCAGTGATCGTCCTCCTGCTATGTGGGAACCAATCCATTGTAACTATTGTGGTAAGGAAGGCACACGAAGGAGACTTTTGGCAACTCTATGGGCATCCAGCCGATTCCTTGGGCGTGATTAGGGTTGTGGATGCTCTAGTTAGTCCCAAGCAAACCAATTCGAGATCTCTGATACTTCAGATACGGCTGCCCTTATTGGTATTTTTTCTCCAAATAAGATGACTCGTCTACGTCATATGATGACTAGGATGGAACCCTTATCCTCCACTGCTGTTGTTGTAACATCAATGCCAATTACATCCGAGTCCCACTCTGCCCACTCAGGTTTCTTATTTGGTGGTCATTGTGCATCTGTTGTGTCCATAGTTGTCAAGGCATCGCCTAGGCCTCCAGGCGGTTTGCCTAGGGCCTAGGCAGCAGTCGCCTTGTGTTTTGACACTTATATATGCCAAATATCATTTAAGTAAATGTTTTATTTATGAATTTAAGATATTATTCATAAATAAGCAAATACCCCCTATTTGAATCCAATAAAAATAGTTTAAAAATCAAATTCCAAAAGGATAAAAAGTCAGCCCCCAAGTCCAAGAACAAAAAATGGATTTTGGTTATAGGGGTGATTTTCAACTTTTAAATGCTAGGGTTTTTCTCAATTATGAAAATTTTATAAATTCTATCATGTTAAAACATTGCTAAAAACCAAAAGTCCGGTAAAATAATCTTTTGTTTTGATATCCATAAAATTATTTTCATTAAGACGATTTTAACAGCATTCGCGCACTTAAAATTAAGTTTGACCGGAGCATAACTTTGTCATTATAACTCAGATTTAAGTAATCTTAGACTTGTTAGAAAGTTGGTTTTATGTTACAACTAATACAAAAAGTCTCATGTAAAAATAAAATCATTTGACCAGTCAAACTTATTATAGAACAAGAGCATTTCTCTAAATGTTGATTTTTTTATAACTTAATATGCCTTAATATTAATTTTTTTATAACTTAATATGCCTTAATGTTAATTTTTTATGATTTAATATAGCTAAATGTTGATTTTTAATGACTTGATGTTGCTTAATCTTGATTTTTTATGATATAAGGTATATATAGCTTACTAAATAGTGTTAGAAAATAGGGAAAATAAAAAATAACACTTGGTTGCCTTGTTCGCCTTAAGGCGAACGCCTTCTCACCTAAGCGCTTAGACAACCCTCCACTACCTTGGTTCGCCTTGGCGTCGTGACAACTATGGTTGTGTCCCATCCCTGGATTATTGACACTGGTGCAACAGATCACATGATAGGTTCTCCCAGTTATTTTTTCTACATATAGTTCCTCTTCAGGTAAAACTAAAGTTAGGGCCGCTAATGGTTCCCTCTCTTTGTTTCTGGGATGGGAACTATTAAGTTTTCCTCTTTATTACCTCTTTCTTCTGTGTTGCATGTTCCCGATTTTGTTACTAATTTATTATCTATTAGTAGTATCATTAGGGACTTGAACTACAAAAATATTTTCTTTCATTCTTATTGTATCTCTTAGGGCTTGGTGATGGGGGGCAACGATTGGTAGTGGTAAAGTCAGTGGTGGTCTCTACTTACTCGATGGTGCATCTCTCACAGTTCACTCTACACAAGCGCATCACATTGATTGTAACATAGCTTTGTCAGAGTTACATGGATGGCTTTGTAGGAAATTCCCCTTGGGGACTTTATCTAGGATTTTCACTGCTTTATTTTAGAAATGTAATTCGACTTAATTATTTTTTGTGATGTATTTTTGTTAAGCAAACTCGAAGTGTCTATTCTAGTTCGGATCATAGATGCACTATTCCTTTTTCCATGATACATTCTGATGTGTGGGTCCCACACGTCGTGTTTCTATTTATAGATATCGTTGGTTTGTTACCCTCATTGACTGTCATTCCTGCCTTTCATGGATTTATTTATTGCACCATAAGGTGAGGTCTTTACTTGCTTCCAGGTGTTTGACAAATTGATTCAGACTTGGTATGATGCTGAGATAAAGGTATTGCGTACTGATAATGGTACGGAGTATGGGGAAAGTTCTTCAGTCTTATTTGGCTGCCAATGGAATTGTCCATCAAACCAGCTGTGTGGATACCCCACCTCAGAACAAAGTTGCTTAATGAAAGAACCGACACTTATTGAAGGTTGCTTGTTCTATGATGTTTGAGATGCATGTAACCATAGTACTGGAGTGACATTGTCCTAACTGTTGCATACCTTATCAATAGGATATCATCCCATGTATTGTGCTCTCATTGTCTCATTGAGCTCCTTATTGGGTTTACCTCTTTTGTGGCTCCTCCTAAAGTTTTTAGCTGTGTTTGCTTTTCTTGTAATCATCATCCACACAACAAGCTTGATTCACGGGGTCTCCTGTGTATATTTCTAGGGTACCCACGCAGAAGGGTTACAAGCATGGTTCGTAAACTCGAGTGAAACATGCGAAATTTCGCATGTTTCGCAGGTATCGACACAGGTCGAAACGAAACCATAGGGGATTTTAAAAAATCTCTTGTTTTGACCTGATTTCGACAGCTTTCGACCAAAGTTCCCATGTTTTGACTAAAACATGGGAAATTTCGACCTTCTCTTGTGCATTTTGTCTCCCAAGTGTGGGAAACTTGGGGAAGTGGAGATTTTCATTTTTTGGCACTTATTTATGTCAAATATCATTTAAGTAAATGTTTCATTTACTTAAGATATTATTCATAAATAAGGAAATACCCCCCATTTGAATCCAATAAAAAAAGTTTAAAAATCAAATTCCTAAAGGATAAAAAGTCAGCCCCCCCAGTCCAAGAACAAAAAACTGGATTTTGGTTATAGGGGCGATTTTCAACTTTTAAATGTTGGGGTTTTTCTCAATTATGAAAATTTGATAAATCCTATAATGTTAAAACATTGCTAAAAACCAAAAGTCCGATAAAATAATATTTTGTTTTGATATCCCTAAAATTATTTTCATTCAAGCGATTTTAACAGCATTCGCGTACTTTAAAATAAGTTTGACCGGAACATAACTATGTCATTACAACTCAAATTTAAGTAATCTTAGACTTATTGGAAAACTGGTTTTATGTTATACCTAATACAAAAAGTTTCATGTAAAAATAAAAATCATTTGACCAGTCAAACTTATTATAGAACAAGAGCATTTCTCTAAATGTTGATTCTTTATAACTTAATGTGACTTAATGTTGATTTTTTATGATTTGATGCAGCTAAATGTTGAGTTTAATGACTTGATGTGGCTTAATGTTGATTTTTTATGATATAAGGTATATATAGCTTACTAAATAATGTTAGAAAAGATAACATACGTGCTTTGAGGGTATAGTGAATCACTACTTGGATGGAACCGCCTAGACACTCTACTTGGAATTGAGTTACTACTTTCGAGTGTTGAGTAATTGAGTCACTGCTGTTCAGTGTTGATAGATAACTGTCGACGATGTAATATTTTTATCTATTTTGGATCATTTGGATTATGTCTTATGTTTTGATGTAGATTGTAGACTATATATAGTCATTATGTAGTAAAGTTTTAGAATTTAAGCCAACAAGTCAGCGTAATGATTATCGAACCTTTGGTTCACCACATAAGTAAGACTTTGTGTTTTTTATTTTTTTATTTTATTTATTTATTTATTTTTTATGAAACTAATGATGTGACTGTGTTAGAAATGTTTAAAATAGGTTGTACACAAAAAATCAGACAAAAAAAAAAAAAACATTGTTTGGGGGTCGAAACCTAAGTTTTCACCATATTGAGAAAAATTCCCCGGTATCCTCAAAATTTCCCAGGTTTTCACAGAAATTTCGGTCTCCCCAGAGGTCGAAACCTGATACCGTGAACCTTGGTTACAAGTGTTGTCACCCCCCACTCGGTGTATGACACAATGGATGTGGTCTTCCATGAGGCAGAGGCCTACTATTCTACCCTGGCACCTCTTCAGGGGGAGTCTGGTTCTACTGGAAATGTTGGTGAAGACATGCCATTTATTGCCTCATTTGGTGTTGGTATTCCTTTCGCTCCAGAAGAGGAGGAAGAAGCTGTTGTTGAAAAGGGGTTGCCAGAGAGTTATATTCAGGGGGGAGCCGAAATCTACTAATACTAAGAGGGACTAATTGCAGGTGTATTCTCGTCGAAAGAAGAAAGACACCACTACCACTTTACCTCGCCAATCGTCCTCTCCTTTAGAGTCTAACATCCCATCAGGTAATCTCCTTCCTTTAGATGTCGTTGGTTCATTTCTGAATCTCCCTATTGTTGTCCATAAAGGAAGTAGGACCTGTTCTTAACATCCTATTTCCAATGTTATGTCTTATAACTCCCTATCATGCTTTCTTGTCCTCTTTGTACTCTATTTCTATTTCGCAGAATTGGTAGGAAGCTTTTGTAGAACCATAGTGGAAAAGTCCAATGGATGAAGAGATGAGGGCTCTTGGAAAGAATGACACATGGGAGTTGAGATCTCTTCCACCTCATAAGAATCCAGTAGGATGTAGGTGTTTACAGTAAAACAAAAGGCAAATAGAACTATGGATAGGTACAAAGCTAGATTGGTAGCTAGAGGTATTACTCAGACCAATGGAATCAACTAACAAGAGACATTTGCACCAGTTTCTAGGATAAACATTGTTAGAGTTATTATCTCATGTGCTGTTAACTTGGGATGGGACTTGCAACAACTTGATGTAAAAAATTCCTTCCTTCACGGAGAACTTAAGAAGAAGTGTATATAGACATCCCTCCAGGTTATTCCGGCGAAGAAACTCAGGTGAAGATATGTAAACTAAGGAAAGCTATGTATGGGCTGAAGCAATCTCCTAGAGCATAGTTTGGTCACTTTCACAAGGCTATGTTTTTAGTGGGATATAAGCAAATTAATGCTAATCACACCCTATTTATCAGGAGAGTTGGTGATCATATTACCATTCTCATTGTATCTGTTGATGACGTAGTCGTTACTAGGAGTGATGAGGCTGAAATAGCAAAGTTGAAGATTTATCTAGGTAAAGAATTTGAAATTAAAGATCTGGGTAAATTGAAATACTGCCTTGTAATTGAGGTGGCCCGTTCTACTAGAGGTGTGTTCCTTTCCCAGCAAAAGTATACTCTAGATCTCCTCTCTGAGACTAGAAAGTTAGGGTACAATCCAACAGATACCCCTCTTGAGGTTATAGGTCATTTGAGAAGGAAGGATGGTGAACTAGTGGATAGAGGTCAAAACCAGAGACTAGTTGGGCGACTCATCTACTTATCTCATACTAGGCCTGACATCGCCTATGCAGTTAATTTGTTGAGTCAGTACATACAGGATTTGTACTCTTCTCATATGGAGGTAATTTTTTTTGCGTTCTTCGCTACTTGAAATCAGCTCCAGGGAAGAGCATTTGGTTCTCCTCCTCTACTCATATGCATGTGGAGGCATATACAGATGCTGATGGGTTGGCTCTCCACATGATCGAAGATCCATGTCAGGATACTGTACTTATGTTGGTGGCAACCTTGTCACTTGGCATAGCAAGAAGCTGGGCAGTAGTGACCTGATCCAATGCAGATGTAGAATTTCGGGCTATGGCAAATGGTGTTAGCGACCATACTTTGGCTTCTGGGGCTTCTTTGTGATTTGGGTATGCTAATTCCGATGCCTATGGTGTTGTACTGTGACAAGAAGTCAGCCATTAGTATTGCTCATAACCCCGTTCAGCATGACCACACAAAGCTTGTCTAGATTGACAGACACTTTATCAAGGAGTAGCTGGAGCAGGACCTTATTTGTATTCCTTTTGTAAGGTCTGGAGATCTGTTGGCAGATGTCCTTACAAAGGATCTTAGTAGTAAAGCGTTTCATCCGATTCTATGCAAGTTGGCCATGTGTGACATCTATGCACCAACTTGGGGGGGGGAGTGTTGTAATGTGGTCTTATGGGTATAAGGGCAGAACTATAATTGCACTTATATCTCATTTACTATTTACTATAAATAGAAGAGGGCTAGTGTCAAGTGAGACACAAGTCATTATCCCAATTTCATCATATATGAATGTAATTAATGATATGTATGATGGCGCGGTAACTATGGGTGGTAAAGGTAGTGAATTCCTATTTACTTGCATCAAGGATCAGTTTTTAGTCCCTATTTGTTGCTCTTATCATGGATGAATTAACCCGAGACATTAAAGATGAGGTTCCTTTATATATGCTTTTTGCTGATGATATTGTTTGGTGGATGAGACAAAATCAAGGATTAACACCAAGTTGGAGTTATGGAGATCAATCTTGTAATCAAAAGGTTTTAAGATAATTGGAACAAAGACAGAGTATATGGTGTTTGACAAGGATAGATAATGAGGTGGTGAATATTGATGAGAGAGAGGTTCTGCAAAGTGATTATTTTAGGTGTCTGAGATCAATCATAAATAAAGAAGGCGATATAGAGGATACTGTTTCACAAAGAATTAAAATAGGATGGATGTAGTGGAGAGGTGTGTTTGGAGTGTTGTGTGATCACGTATTCCTTCAAAAAATAAAAAATAAAAAAAATTATAGGATTGTCATATGACAGACTATGTACGGTGTGGAATGTTGGGCATACGCTTAGATAAACTCAGTGTAGTGGAGTTGGATGAGTGGTAAAACTAGAAAGGATAAAGTAAGGAATGATCATATTAGAGTTGGTTTGGGAGTAGCATTATCATATGACAAGCTATGAGAAATTCATTTGAGGTGGCATGACTATGTTCAACGGAGGTCTTTGGATGCTCCAGTACTGAGGAGTGATTTGATTCAGATTGAAGGATTTAAAAGAGTTAGGAGTATACCTAAAATGATCTTAGCAGAAGTGAGGAATGATATGCATAGCTTAAGCCATGTATCAAGTATGACGTCGAATAGAATTGATTGGAAGGCAAGGATCCATGTAGCCAACCCCATTTATTTATTTTATTTTATTTTATTTTTTTTGATACCCAGGGTGTCCGGATCTTTTTTACCCGACTAATCCCTGGGGTCACTGTGATACCACTTACACAGGAGCGGGTCAGTTCGAGACGGAAACTTGTGCGGTGGCCCCAAGAAGTTAGGTGCAGTGGCGAAGGTTTGATTATGGGACCTCGCGTCCTGAGGCAAAGTACCGTGTCCCCTCTAAGCCTCAGCTTTAGTTGGGATAAGGCTGACTTGTTGTAAAGAAAAAAATGTATTATAATGTAGTTTGGCATCATAAAGTTTTGCATATGATGGTCCCAGTCACTCCCAGGTTCAAACAAGGAAATAGTCTCTCCACAAAAAGTGGTGGTAAGGCTGTGTACATATGCCCCTTCCTAGACCCTACAGTTGCGGGAACCTCGTGCATTGTGTATGCTTTTTTTTATTTATTAGGGAGAGAGTTCCTATAAGGCACCATGGCCCCTACGCCAGCGTGGGAGTCATTGGGAACTTGCGTGGAAGCATCAGTAGGGACATGGTGGTCATTTCACCTTACTTTGTGTTTAGACACAGGGGTTATACTGCTTTTCAGGGTTCTTTTTTCCCTTTTTATCATCATAAAGTTTGCTTATGGTGTTTTCAAGGGTATTTTGGCAGCAATTTGACTACAATACTTAAATGGTACCTTCTCATATTATGTAAGGTACCATTCCCTCTGACAAATTAGATCTATTTGGTAGCCAAGAATAAAATTAGCAATAATTGATAGGTTTTTGAGGGGATGTGGTGACTATTGAGGGGAAGGAGATACCGCAAAGTGATTTTTTTAGATATTTGGAATCTATCATAAATAAAGAAGGCAATATAGAGGATGATGTATTTATGTGTCACAGAGAATTAAAGTGGGATGGATTAACTGGAGAGGTACATCTGAATTTTGTGTGACCGAAGTGTCCCTGTAAAATTTAAAGTTCTATAGTACAGTCGTACAACTATCTATAATGTATGGGTCGGATAAGCTTGGTTTAGCAAAGACGAGAATGCTAAGGTGGATGTGTGGGAAAACTAGGAAGGATAAGATAAGGAGTGATAACATTAGAGAAGATTTGGGAGTTGACCCAATAAATGATAAGCTTCAGGAAAATCGTTTGAAATGGTATGGCAATATTCAACGGAGGCTATCGAATGCTCTAGTAAGGAGGAGTGATCTAATCCAAATAGAAGGATCCAAAAGAGCAAGGGGCAGGCCAAAAATGACTATAGAAGAGGTTGTGAGGAAAGACATGCATAGTTTTAGGCCTTATCGCAAGTATGACCGCGAATAGAGTGGATTAGAGGGCTATGTTTTAGGTAGCAGACCACATATAGCTGTTGTGTACTATGCTACTGTTTTTGGCATCGGTTGTTTCCTTTCACTTTTACTTTTCCTTTTCCTTCACTTGATTGGATCCATGTAGCCTACCCATTAAGTTGTTGTAATAATGGGCTTTATGGGTTTTAGGGAAAGTGTCAATTACCAAACGGACCCTAAGGGGTTTAATGGTCTTTGCAATTCTCTAGAACATTCTCTCTATTGTTATAAATAAAGAGGGGCTAGTGTCATATCAGACACAAGTCATTATCCTATCTAAATGGTATCAGAGCCTTAGCCCTTAGGATCCAAAACCCTAAGGGCTCTCCCTCTTCTCCATCTCTTTGCCTCTTTCTTATTTCTCTCTCTCCCAGTGCCTCCTTCATTTGCGCTTCCCTCCATCTCTCTTCATCTGCTTCTCTCTCGTGGTGGGAGCTTCATAAACCATTAAGAGGGTTTCTAGCCTCCATCCATCCTTCCCCTGGGCTCTCAGAATCTCTTCTATAATGATCTGAGAGACCCGGAACCTTTTTTTCATCACTTTTTCAGGGTTTTCTCCTTGAAATCTTTTTTTTATTGTTGGGATGCTTTTTCTCCGCTCGATGCTCCAATCGTCTTATAGTGGTATGTACCGACCACTTTTTCTTTTGAGGTCTTTGTTCTATGGCTATCCCCAAAATCGTTTTCTCAGGGTTTTACCCTTTATCCATTTTTTGGGGGTTTTTAGCCTTTTCTGGTTATTTTGGTGCTTTCTCTATCTCCGGCTAGTGTCTCTTCTATTTGCACGCCCCCTTGAGTAGCAACCATGCCTACCAACTCATCTGCTTCTACTGGTGGAGACACCATGACTCTTCTTACCTTTCCTCTTTATGTGGTCACACTCGGTTTGCATCTCCATCAAGTCTTGTGATTATTACGGGTACCTCATTGGAACCACAAAGCGTTCGACCATCGGTCCTGAGATTGACAAGTGGGAGTGTGCCAACTCTCTGGTTATAGCCTTCCTTGTTAACTCCATGTCACAACTTTCGCGTGGTTATCTCCTCCTTGACTCCACTGTGAAGATCTGGAAGTCTGTCCAGGATATCTATTCCTAGGCAGGGAATGATGCTCAGGTCTTTGAGCTTCGCCAGAAGGTTCGTTATCTGAGGCAAAGGGGGCTCACTCTGTCATAGTACTACTATGAGTTGCAGACACTATAGACTGAGTTGGATTTCTATGAGTATACTTTTTCCACCCCTGAAGATGTCACCAGTTTTCATAAGCGAGATGACAAGATCAGGGTCTATGACTTTCTGGCAGGTCTGAATGTGGAGTTTGATCAGCTGCGGTCCTAGGTTTTGAGTTGTGACCCCTTTCCTACCTTGGATCAAGCATATGCTATTATCCAACTTGAGGGTAGTCGACGTACCACTATGCTTCCACAGCAAGCCGCCACTCCTACTGAGAGATCTGCACTTATCTCTGGCACTCAGTCCCTTAGGGCAACCCCATAGTTTTGTGGCTCCTCTACCAGGACTCCAGTGAAGTTCGATTACTATGGGAAGGAGCATCACACCAAGGAGCACTGTTGGAAGCTTTATGGATGTCTTGTTGATGCATCTAAAAAAGGGCTAGGGAAGGGTCGTGCCGATACTTCTGGGCAGGCTAACCATACTGAGAGCCCTGACTCTGACTCTGACTCTGACTCTGCTCTTAGCACCTCAGTAGCCTCGCTCTCATCTGATAAGCTTACTGCCCTCCGGTGCCTCTTGACATGTCCAGACTCTCTTGCACCAGCCACTGTGAGCGGTGCTCATTCCACCCATTCTGGGTAGGTATCTCCTTTTGTGGCCATAATATGTCTGTCCCTTTTACCCCATGGAGTATAGACTCTGGGGCTTCTGATTATATGATAGGTCGCTTGCCTCTTTTTTCACAGTACACTACTTGTCCTAGTAATGGTAAGGTCAAATTGGCTAATGGGATTTATTCCATTATTTTGGGAAAGGGCTCTGTTAGTTGTACCCCGTCTTTATCCCTTTCTACTGTATTGCATGTTCCTTCTTTTCCTGCTAACATTTTGTCCATTAGTAGTCTTACTTCCAGTCTTAATTGCAAAGTCACCGTTTTCCTGTCTCATTGTGTTTTTCCAGGATCTGGTGATAGGGGCAACGATTGGCTCTGGTAGGGTACATAATGGTCTGTATTTTCTTTATGATGAATTGGCTTTGGTCTCTGGTTAGGCTATTCAGACATCTTCTACGTCACCTCCCATCTCTGAGTTACTGCAATGGCATCGTCTGTTGAGAGATCCCCCTTTGGGAACTTTATCTAGAGTTTTTCCTCTAAAAATTATAATTCGAGTCAAATTTTTTTTTTGAAGCATGTGTTTTGGTCAAACAAGCTCAAATCACTTATTATGTTTCTGAAAATAAAAGTGATCCTCCTTTTTCATTGATACATTCTGATATTTGGGGTCCATCCCGCTATGTGTTCGTCAATGGTTATCGGTGGTTTGTCTCTTTTATTGATTGTCATTCTCGGACTACTTAGGTTTATATGATGCAAACCAAGGGCAAGACTTTATGTTGCTTTTAGGAGTTTCACCACATGATTCAGACTCAGTTTGGTGCTACCATTAAGATCCTTCGAAGCGACAATGGTCGTGAACACTTTGAAGGGTCTGTTCAAGCTTACTTTTCCGATCATGGGATGATTCATCAAAGTAGTTGTGTGGATACTTTGGCTCAGAATGGGGTTGCTGAGCATAAGAATCGCCATCTTTGTGGGGTAGCACGCTCTCTTATGTTTGAGATGCATGTTCCTCCCCAGTACTGGAGCGACGCAATTCTCACTACTGCCTTTCTTATCAACCGAATGCCTTCTCGGGTCCATCCCTTCCGCTCCCCTCTGGATCTTCTCCAAGGTTCCGATGCTTTTCTTGTTCCTCTTAAGGTATTTGGTAGTGTTTACTATGCTTACGATCATCGTCTTATGGAAAGTTTGATCCTCGTGGTCTCCGATGCATTTTTTGGGGTATGCTCTTACTCTGAAAGGCTATCGGTGTTTTCATCCTCCTACTCGGCATTGATTTGTGACTATGGATGTTGTCTTTCACGAATTTGCGTCCTACTACACTGCGACACCTCTTCAGGGGGAGTCTCCTTCCGTTACGGAAGATGTGCCGTCGTCTCTTGAAATTACTATCCTTACTAGTAACCCGTTTCAGGGGGAGAGTGACACTCCTATTTCTCCTACTTCGCCTCTGTTAGAGATACGTTTGTATAGTTGCAGAGAGCAGACTCATACCACTACACATCCAGCATCTACCCTACCAATGTCAGTTGTCTCCTCTTGAGCTTGATCTTTTCCCGTTGGACCCTGGTAATTCTTCTTCTCCTTCTATTGATCAGTCTCTTGAGTTGCCTATTGTTGTTCGAAAAGGCATTAGGTCTTGTACTTTACATCCTATTGCTAAAACTGTTTCTTATGACTCACTTTTTCCTTCCTACTATAGTTTTGTGTCTTCTCTTTCCTCTGTATCCATTCCTCATACCTGACAGAAAGCAAGTGCAGACTTACAATGGCAGGCAGCTATGGTTGAATAGATGCAGGCTTTGAAGAAGAATGACACATGGGATCTGGTGTGTCTTCCCTCATAAAAGAAGACAGTTGGTTGCAAGTGGGTCTTCACAGTTAAACAGAAGGCTGATGGTACATTGGATCGGTACAAGACTAGACTTGTTGCCAAAGGCTTCACACAAACTCATGGGATTGACTACTAGGAGACATTTGCTCCAATTGCTAAAATGAACATAATTCGTGTTATCTTGGCTTGTTTCACCAACTTAGATTGGGATCTCCAGTAGTTAGATGTGAAGAATGCCTTCCTTTATGGGGAACTTAGGGAGGAAGTATATATGGACATTCCTCCTGGGTTCACTTGCCCCAAAACCCAAGGGAAGGTATGCAAGCTGAAGCTTGCTCTGTGTAGGCTGAAGCAATGCTCTTGTGCTTGGTTCAAACGTTTCCATAAGGCTATGGTCGCTACAGGTTACTCTCAAAGCAATACCAACCACACTCTGTCCATCAAGAGATCTCGTGGGAAGATTGCTATCCTAATAGTCAATGTAGATGATATTGTTGTTACTGGTGATGATTTGGCAGAAATCTCTCGCCTCAAAAGATACTTGAGTGAGGAATTCGAGATCAAAGATCTAGGATAACTTTGTTACTTCCTCGACATTGAAGTTGCTAGGTCTTCTTCTGGGATATACTTGTCTCAGAGGAAGTATGTGCTTGATCTTCTCTCTGAGATAAGTATGTTGGGGTGTAAGCCGGCAGACATTCCTATTGAAGCTAATGGTCACCTGAGTATCAAGGAAGGTGATCCGGTGGATAAGAGGAGATATCAGAGATTAGTGGGGCAGTTGATATATCTCTTTCATACATGCCTTGACATAGCATTTGCTGTCAGCCTGGATATTCAGTACATGTATGATCCCTACTCGACTCACATGGAAGCTGTGCTCCTCATTCTCCGGTACTTGAAATCTGCCCTAGGACGTGGCATCCTTTTTTCTCCTCATAATCATCTTAGGGTGGAGTCCTTCACAGATGCTGACAGGTTCCCCTGATGACCGTGGGTTTCCTACTGGTTATTGCACCTTTGTTGGTGGTAATATTGTTACATGGCGTAGGAAGAAGCAAGCCGTGGTTGCCCGTTCAAGTATCGAAGCAGAGTTCCGTGCTATAGCACATGGCATTTGTGAACTCCTATGGCTTCATAGTCTTCTCACTAATTTGGCTGTTCCTGCTACCCTTCCTATGAAGCTCTTTTGTGACAACAAATCTGCCATTAGCATTGCTTACAACCCTGTCCAGCATAATCGAATCAAGCATGTGCACACGTGGTGATCGATCAACGCTTCATCAAAGAGAAACTGGATATGGGTCTTATCACTGTGCCTTTTGTTCCCAATAATGAACAACTGGCTGATGTATTTACTAAAGGTCTTAGTAGTAAGATGTTTCATCCTATTATCTGCAAGTTGGGCATATGTGATATCTATGCACCAACTTGAGGGGGAGTGTTGTAATAATGAGTTTTAGGGGTTTTAGGGAAAGTGTCAGTTACCAAATGGACCCTAAGGGGTTTAATGGTC
The DNA here is from genome assembly GCF_013358625.1 of Macadamia integrifolia. Taxonomy (NCBI): domain Eukaryota; kingdom Viridiplantae; phylum Streptophyta; class Magnoliopsida; order Proteales; family Proteaceae; genus Macadamia; species Macadamia integrifolia. Next base: position 4,595,145 of record NC_056562.1, on the reverse strand, counting down.
TTTGTAATTCTTTAGAACCTTCTCTCCATTGTTATAAATAAAAAGGGCTAGTGCATATCAGACACAAGTCATTACCACATCCAACAGTTGGTTTTGTTCTTCTTCTTGTCTAACTCATGATGTTCACAGAAGTGGGCGTAAGGCTGGATACATTTGCAATAATAGCTGAATTAGGCTGAGGGGATATTTTTGTGGAGAGGCTGTTTCCCGAATAAAATAGCAATAATTAATAGGTGACTGACCCTTGCAAACTATCATAATTTATAGCAATAGTGGATGTTCTTGTCTAACTCGACTCATCTCAATCAACTTACTCAGCCTATTCCCAACTAAATGGGGTTGGCTACATGAATTCTGTGGCTTTTTAAATCTATTTAAGGTCCTGTCAGTTGTCAAGCCAAGGCTATTCGTATGTCATCTCACTGCTACTTTTCATGTCACTTTTGGTCTACCCCTTGGTATTTTAATGTCTTCATATCACTCATCCTGGTGGGTGAATAAAGAAATGGTTGTTTACTGTTTCGTGGATTGTTGTATATATATATATATATATTAGTGTTCATAATAATTTATTCCTTCAGTATGCACAAACATGTTCTCTATAGTTTTGATGTTTATGTGACTAAAGGTAGTTTAATTTTTGACCGACATTGTTATGGCATCAAATATGAAGAGAGTAGATATTGTCAAAGATATTGTAAACATGCTGCTAGGAATAGTCTAGCTCAGCTCATTAAGGGCAAAAATGGGTTCAGTGTGGTTGAGTGCAGTAATAGAAGGTGATCTGAAATTGATAATTGGGTGGCTTCATTCAGGAGCAGAAGGGTATATATGCACTTCATTCAGAATGCTTGACCCTTATCTATGAACAGGAATTTTTCTTTCTAATGGGGGACACAATTTGCCAATTCATTAGCTGCTGAGTTGGCGGTGTATGGGATAGATAGGGAATCCCTTTATTTGTCCCCCTATCCCATTATTAGCTCCTTTAAACAATTTCCTACCTATGTGGATTGATGTGGTTCTTGTTGTATATTAGTTTTATATCTCTTCTTTCTATTCCAATTAGTTTTGGTTATTATAATTGAAAAAATAAATTCTAGAATTTTAGAATCCTACTGGATTTAGAAACTGGGGGGGGGGGGGGGGGGGGAGAGGTTTGAGGCAGAATACTTGTCTCCCTGATTTGATCAGACTAATGAAGAAATACTTAAGCTGGTAAGCTTTAAAAACTGATACAGGACAATTATTTTGGTGAACAAAAACATCAAACAATTAATAAAGTTGAAAATACAGATGGTATTTTCAGCTCTTGATAGAAAACTGTAAGAACATACTCTGTTACTTAGACTTCCTAAATATGGTTTGAGCTTAAATCCAAGATACGTAGGACACAAGTAGTTTTTTGTCATGATTGTATTTCTTTAAGACCAATACTGCTGGTTCCAGTTCTTTAGAAATCTAGATTGAACTAATTACCTTCCAAGCCCCAGTGTCTTTGTTCATCAAAGTATAATTTTTCTTATCTGTTATTTTCCCCTTCCATTGTACTTTAGTAAGTCTTCTTGCTATGTGGAATAGCATGAATTATGGTAATTGTGGAGTGATTACCATGTCAAAATACGTAGTATTCTTTGCTTTCCTGAATATTCACCTAAATCAGAGAGCAGTCCTTTAGGGTCATAAGACCTGAGGCTGCAGAAGAAGTCTAGCTAACCCATTTCAAGTGACATGAATGGAAAGTGTGCTATTGTTGGAGGGCCTAATCAAAGTTCTTTCTTCTGAATGCAATAGTGGAGAGTAGCAAAAATCCCTCCAGCTCTCAAGCAGTATTGAAGAACAATAGCATCATTAACTTTATTTTGCGCACACACTTTTTTTTTTGTTCTTTTGGTAGGCTTAACAAGTCCATGTCGTTTTGAGTATTTGATTGGAATAACCAGTTTGGACTTGAAAGAAATGATCCATAATTTTATGATACAAATTTTTTCATGCGTCTTGCATTCAACTTTTATTTTCTTTTCATTTAGAGAATCTGTGCAAACTGAATGAAGAGGAACAAAAGGGGGGGGGGGACGGGAAGCAAATCCCATGTAATGAAGCACAAGGAAGATGGCATATTTGATTCATTATTGAATCATCGGTCTTGCATTAATAACTGAATTGCAAGCCTAGATTAACTCTCCACTATTCAGATAAAGCAAGGAATGACAATTTTCAAAATATCTTCCAGTGCTTGTTTCCTTGAGGTATTGAAACCAAAAGCCATGTAAGTTGTTAAAAATGATGGATGGGAACATGATATGACCCATTTACTACAACTGAAGACCAAGGAGCAGTGAATGAGAAACTGAGGAAAAACCAAACGGAATCACAGCCCCAAAAACTGGAGGAAAAGGAGGACTATTTTTATGCAAATAGAAGGATTTCCGCAGACCTCACAGACATATAACAGGACTGATTGGTCACTTCGTTTAGTTCTTTGAACCTGCCACATGGTAATAGATCTCGAGCTACCAAAAAAACAGCAACACTCTAAAGTTTTCCCATCTTCTGGTTCAGATCCAATATGCGAAACCCGTGGTGAAAAGTATCACATTTTAGGCAATTTTTAACCATGCATACGGCCACAAGACTTGCCTCAAGTGCTTGCTGCAGTAACTCATGCTGATACACAAGATGCAGCATGGTTTCCGGAGACTGGAGCAACAACTCGTGTAACTGGAGATGCTGGTAAGCTCACCAACTTCACATATTTGGTTCTGATTCAGTTATGGTTGGTCACGGAGAGAATCTTCCTCTCTCATATAGCCACAACATATACTGCTATTGATGGTCATGTGCCATTACATAATGTTATGTTTTATCCGGATATGAACAAGAATCTTTTGTCTGATATCAATTAACATCTGAACATCCTTACATTTGTTTCTTCACTTCTGAGGGCTTTGAATTGGAGAAGATAACAAACTGAATGGTGGACAAGGGGAGTAGGCAAGGTGGATTATGTGATGGATGGAGCTACTGCGTTTGGTCATTATGAAGCTTATTTTTTTCATACCGTGGCAGGTCAGCTTTAGAGGAGATTTGATATTTGGCATTCTGATTCTTGGATGGTTAATTATTTGATTATATGTGTGTGTGTGTGTGTATATATATATATATATATATATATTTTTTTTTTTTTTTTATGGACAAGTTTGTTAATACTTTGGACATCTCTGATTATTGCCAAATAAGTAAACTGCCTTTTTTGATTCTCAAGATCATGCTATCAATCCTTTGTTCAAGAAGGCCCATTGGGACTTCTTATGGGATCCAGCCCTTAATGATTCTTTGTTAAAGTTTAGCTATTTTGCTTCTTTTTTGGTATTAGATTTCTCACGGTATTTACAGATATGTCCTTGAAAGAGGAATTCAGGGTCTTTTCATGTCAAAGTTTTCATTCTTGTGGAAAATCAGTTTGGGAGAAATATCAAGATCTTTCAATCAGATGGTGGAGGTGAGTTTCCCAAAACCGGGTTCTAAGTTTTTTTATCAGCAGTTGGTTTTGGTCGCCAATTATTTTGGTCCTATATGCTTGAACATCAAACTGTCATCGTAAAACTGGGGATGGCCTTGCTTTATCAAGCATCTATGCCTCCTTGATAAAGTATAGAAGCATTCTCCACTGCTGTCTATTTGATCAAAAACGTACCTTCTAGAAACCTTAATATGCAGTCTCTGTATGGTGTGATTTTTTGGCAACCAGATTATGGTTGCTTTTGTGTGCAGATCCAGCCTTCGAGACTGTCGACACGAAATGGTGTCTACGGAAGGAAGGTACACTTAATCTCCCATGGGTTAACCTTAAGGGAGTATTCAGTTGGCAAAGATCAACGCTTCACTATTACGAGGTCATGAGCTCAACTCTCCCTGGGTCTACTTCTCAGAAAAAAAAAAAAAATCTCCCATGGGTAGAGGCTTCAACTTTGCTTGCTCAACTGCAATGTCTGACATATTTTGAAGGTTCATAATATTTTATACCCCGATTATTTCTTCAAGGAACAAGCTTTAGTTTAACAATTTAACTATACAAACAAATGTCTGGAAAAGCTCTATTGCTATTTCGCAAGGCAATCCGCATGGACATAATGAAGGCGAAGGGCTTGCGACTGTGACAAAGTGCCCGAATAATCGACCCGTTTACCAAGTAGAGTTTTGTGAAATCTTCCTTCTTTGGCTTCAATTACATCTGAGAACAACTTGTAAACTTTATTATACACATCCCTCATTGGTTGTCCATGGATTATCAAGAAGGGATGGGATTTGGAGACCAGTCGATGTCTCAGATGGAGTAGAATGACTGAGGTTTAGATAGGAACATCTTGTAGAACTTATCCTTCATCTTATTCTCGGATTAGCCTGTGATCCTCATCTGCTCTGTAGTCCAACTTATTTCGGTTCCATAGTATAGTCTTTTCCTTCATCAGGTTTGCCCTCTCCTCTTTCCTCTTAAATCGATTTCTTTCTCCAACCATAGCAGAAGTTTGGAATGATCCACTACGACTTCAAACTCTCACAACCGAAGATGTTTTTTTACTAATAATGATCTCCATCTTTGCTCATCTACCACCTTCACAGTGCATATAGTAGACCATGTTTTCCTTTATCGATGCCCTTAGATGGTGGGAAAAGGGTATTAGGGTACAATGAAAGCATTATCGAACTTTGTACAAGAGGGGGTGTAATTTTGACTCTTCGATTCTAGGAATTTCCTTCATTGTGGGTATTGAAAACTTTCCCTTATTGATTATGTTCTCTTTTCCTTCGTTTAATATAATGATGTTGTCTTTTTAATGAAAGAAAAATCTCCATACTCCATTTAGTTATAGTAATTTCTTGATCTCATTAAGAATTTTGAGAAGCTATGTTGCCTGTATTCAATGTGTCTAGACTTAATTTGTTCTCCAATCCATGTGTAGATCTTCAAATGATGCCAATGTTTTTAGGAAGAAAAGAGTGTTAGCATTACAAGAACTAACTACATTTTAGACAATAGTTGAAAAGTGAAGCAATATTTTGCATTTTCATATCTTGCCACAAAAATTTAATTTCGTTGGAACATGAATAAGAAATTATTTTATGAGGCAAAGCATTAACACTAAACCCAAAAAAAAAAGTGAGAATGAGGAAAAATATCAATGCAAGCAAAGAAGCTTCTCTTGAAAAGTGCAAACCTCGCAATCAATCAGATAGGTTGTGTGAATCACATTTTTAATCCAAAATTAAATGGCAAGTAAAACAGAGCAGATATATATATATATATATATATATATATATCCACCACGCATGCATGACTTTGGTTTTGACCGTGGTCCCTAATAGTAATACCCCACCATTAAGGACCATATAAAAGAATGAAATACATCTTTACTATTACCACAGTTTTTGATAGAACATCTTTAATCTTTTGTAAATAACAGAGGTAGACAAAAATGAGGAGCCATGTGAGTATAATGGTTGTTGAACCGGACACAACACAATGTATTAAGAATTGATTGATATGTATTAAGGAAAAATGAATATTAGTCTTGGATTGCCTTTTCCCTTTATTTTATATATTTTATTCAATAAAGAGAAAATCCTATTTAAATAAACTTATTAGTGAAGGATGTTATCGTTATTTATTTATTTATTTTTTAATTATTTGTGAAGGATGGCATTTACATAATTTTGTAGAAGTTTGAGAAGTATTTCTATTAATATGCATTTCAACGTGTTATTTATTTCTTTCCTAATTCAGCGATACATTTTACTCAACGTTATTGAACACATTTATTTCCACATAAGTATTCCAAAGGAAAAAAAAAAAAAAGAATAGAATCTGTACCAAACAGGACCTGTAGTTTCTATTTTTCAAGTAAATTTTTTGACTTTTTCATTCAATGGTTTGGATTTGCCCAGGTTACATTCCACGTGGCAGATATCAAAAGCTCAGCTTGCCTTCCCGGTTTACGCCGGACTTACACCATTCTTTATGCCTTCAAAGAAAGTACGGAGGGAATAGATTGATAGATAGGGCAATTGAGGAGAGTCGCGCTTTGGCTTTGTAGAGGGTATATATATTCATAGTTATTAGTATCTTTCGGCAGCGGTGGTGTCGTCAACAACGGTTAAACAATAGCGGAAGAAGAAGAAGAGCAGCAAGGCTTTGGTTGGATTGTGGTGTGGAGAATCCTGGTCGCAGAGAACGTAAGTATCTTGAATCCCCCCTTCCTTCAATTCCTGCAAACGGCGAGGAGTAAGGACCCTTTTGTTTTTATCGTTCATGCGATGACGGAATCCTTATTCTGTAGCAGAAATAACGGAAAGTCAAGATCCGTACTAATTTTCTGTCTCTTCCCCTTTTTTCCTTAATATTTTGACCGATGATCGATCTATAATGATCGATGGGTGGGTGAGGTAGGGTTTGATAATTCGACACTGATTTCGCTTTTGCGTTTGATACATCCTTTCTCTTACTCCCTTTTTGTATAACTCGTACTATTTTACTTATTACCCGGTCTTCTAATTTGAGAAATATTTGTTCTTGGATTAGGGCTTTTCAGATCATCGTCGGGTTTTGAGATAGTCACTGACAGAGGGAGAGAGAAAGGGAGAAGGAGAGAAGCGGCCATGACCGGAAAGGCAAAGCCCAAGAAGCACACGGCGAAAGAGATAGCCGCGAAGATTGATGCGGCCACCACCAACAGAGGCGGCGGAAAGGCCGGGCAGGTAAACCGCTCTGGGCTGGACAAGGGTGGCCACGCCAAATTCGAATGTCCTCATTGTAAGACTACTGCTCCTGATGCCAAATCTATGCAGATACATCACGATGCTAAGCATCCAAAGATCCCCTACGACGAGGCCAAGCTCATCAACTTGCATGCTACCCATGAGGCCGAACCCTCTAGTAAGCCTCGTCCTGGGGTCCGCGGTAGCTTCAAGAAGTAGAATCCCCTTTTTCTAATCTTTTTAATTTCTTCCTTCTCACCCTTTTATTTAGCAACTTAGGAGTTGTGGTGGGAGTGTTAGAACCCTCAGCAACTTTTTCCTGTTGAGACTACTTATATGAGGTGAGGAGGAGGGGTTTATTGATGTTCTGCTAAAGCTACGAAGACTTAAAAGCCCAAACTTAAAAATATGTTTCCATGCATATGTATTATCTGGCTATCTTGATGTTGTGAACTCTTGGGTATGCTTCAAATCTCTATATATAGCAGTGTGGTTGTGGATATGAATACCCTTTAAAATTGTGAGAATTCTAGTTTCTGGCAAGCTTAGATTTCCATTTTTGTTTCCATTCTAATTTGTAACTGTCCTTTATCTTTGCTCCAATATAATTTATCTTACAATCTTATTAGTATTCATGTTATTCTTCCCCTTCACGTGCCTTTCAGTGAATATGTTATATGTTCATTTTTTTTAATTGTTTCATTTTTCCTTTGACACTTGCAGTATATGGTGTATGTTTGATAGAACTAATCCATGAGAACAGGTTATATCCATTCAATGCTTAGAAAGTTGTAATCGTTTGAGCAGTTGCCTCATTATGTTTACATCATATCTGGTATGCAGTCTGATATTTTAATATTTTAATGCCAGTGTTCACATTTCACAACATCTTCCATATCTTTTGTTATCTGGACTGATGTCTTCTCTCTAGAGAGAGTGCAACTAATGAGGTAATGTTGTGTAAAAGGTGATTGCAAGACATATTGATGATGGAGTTCATTGAGTAGATAATATGTGTATCCTGTTGTAGTACAATAGACCACTGATTGGTTGAGAATATGCTGTTCTCAAGAATGACTTGGTTCCCTCAACCCCCCCCCCCCCCCGGGGGGGGGGGGGGGGGGGGGCAATAATTAGAATATTAGGAGAGTAAATCCTTAAGGGACCGTGACTGAATAGGTACTCTCAAGAAGTAAGTCTTAATTCTGTAATTCCTTGTAGTTCAGATGGTAAGAAATGATTCAATGTAGTAGTTGGGAAAGTGGAAAACATTGTCTTGAGAGGTGAGGGGTATTTAATGTGGAACCCAGATCACAAAACCTGTTTGGGTTCGCTATGGGTTACCGAAGTTAAACTAAATCAACTGCAAGAGGCAGTGGCAGATTTGTAATTAAATGGAAGTGCAGAACGAAATTTAAAGGAGTGATGGTAAATTTGTAAATAATGTGAACAGTGGAAGGTCCTTTTGGAAGAAGACAGAATTAGAATTAAGTTGGGAGAAAAATGTTGAAAAGAGAGTATTTCTGGAAGTCAACATAAAGGAGTGATATAATAGAACCATATTTAGCAAGTAGGGCTTGTTCTGTAATTTTGATGAATTAGTGTTTTCTTTTTGCTCTCGACAAACAGCAAGGGAGGTAGAACCTGTAGATACGTCAACTGTGAAAACTCTCCCATATGAACACCATTGGATTCGGAATTTTAATAAGGTACTAACTCACAATTCTCTGAAACCTAACTGACCAAAACCCAAAACATCTATCAGAAATAAATAAAAAATTTACTAAAATTTGAACTGGCGGAACCTACAGAAGTAGGCTTGGGTTCATGTTGATAACTCACAGCTGGAACCTTTGAAAGTGATAAAACTCTTAGGGGTTGCCATAAGACAGCGAGCGACCTAACCCTGAAGTCTCAGATCAAATCGACTGAGGGTGTCAAATCGCAACTAATGTCACTTCAGTGTTACGGAGCAGTAAGAAAATCACAGGGAATAGATGAAAACAAGAGAGGAAGAATATAGAGGAGAACATGAGGAATGGAGGAAGGAGGATAGAAGGATTTTGTAGGGGAAGAGAAGGGAGATTGCACAAGCGCCAGCCACACATGCTTCAAACAAAATAACAACTCAATTTATTCCTCAATCCTACACCAATGATGGGGATTAAAAGCATATATAAAATGAATAAATAAACTTCTAATATCCTAATAAACCAAAACAAAGTTGGGACCTGGTTCATCTTGCTTTGGATGGCAGACAGGTCAAACCTGTTCAAACTCAAATCTGCATCAGTATCCATCATCATATATAGGTTTGCTATTTAGGTTTCACATTGCTTGACATCAGTTGGGGGTTTGGTAGGCAGGGTTTGAAAGAGAAGTTGGCATTGTGGAATAAAACATAATTATAAAGGGTGAAGTGTACAATCCCCATCCATAGCCCCCAAAAATATTAGAGGAAGTATTTCCCTCCTATCGTATGGGATGCAGTTCATTGTGACAGAATCTGACCCAACATGAAGCATTGAACTAGCCAAGGACCAAAACTTAATTATGGGAGTTGGGTTGAGTAGAAGTAAAATTTTGTTTTTAGGAATTTCAAAATTCATTGCATATCATTTATGGTGATATAAATAATTCTAGCAGTATTATGGAAGCTTTAAATTGTTTTCATATATTTGTGTTAACTGATGTATTTGTATTCTCTTATGTACTATGTTCAGTTTAGCATGGTTTAAAATCCTTGTCATCAGTTTTTTTCATATTCCTTTTTTTTTTTTTTTTTTGGGGGGGGGTGTTTAGGGAGTGGGGAAGAGAGACGACCTGACTAAAGGGGGAAAAACTGATGTAATACACATTTACCATTGGTATAAAGACTGTTAGATGGATGTAGGTCCTGCTGCTGTCAGATATCTACAAAGGTTAGGAGAGAGGTGGTATACAGCCTGAAGCTCTACTCCATTTTGTCAGCCAGTTGCAGAATGAAACATTGTCTAGTTTTTTTTCCCCCGCCCCCCTCATCTGAGCAGTTGATTTTCATGTTTCTCAGACCAGTTGTGAAACTTTTCAGTCACTATCAAGCCTTTAAAACTGGCTCGGTCTACTGATACCGAGATGGATCAGTATCTGTCAGGATCAGACTGGATCAGATGGATTAACCTCTGTTTTTTGAAAGAAAAAAACAATTTGGTGTTTTGGACCATTTTACCCTTATACCTTACCAGTGATCGTTACAGATCAGTATCGGAGATCACTCTCAGCCGATACCAATCCAATCTGGGCGATTCTGATCAATCCGATTTTTAGAACCATGGTCCCTATCACCCAGAAATTTTAATCAAAATCATAATACTTTTATTGGTGTCACAACTGTGACATTTTGGGAAGTCACAGGAGAGATCTGAGATATTAGTTTTCATGATTTATCCTATTTAAACCATTTGTTCCAGTTCAGATTTGAGAGAGTGCATGGTAATGATTAGAGTACTGGTATGCATGCATGGACATACACAAGATGCATGCCAATATATACAAGGAGTGTTTAATTCAATTAGACACTGCATGGTTTATTTAGACCATGTTCTCCATCCAATGGTGGGAATGACCACATCATCTGTTCCTTTTTTTTGGTAGAAACACATCACTGTTCATGTGGCAGAATAGGTGTCTTGTGAGAGTTTTGGAAATATGAAAGATCCTTGTGGCAATATGTTTTACCTATTTTCAGTCAACTGCAGTTCAAGTTGAAAATGTGGAAGCAATTCAAGTATGGAATATGAGCCACTATTTGCATTGGATCTGAAGATTCTATATATATATATATATATATATATAATGCAGAAGCTAAGTCTCAACTCTAGTTTGTCCGCAAATAGAGCTTTTTGGAGGGCAAAAATCCATGTAGCTGATTGCTTTTAGGTGGGATGTTCCTATGGTGGTGTTTTTCTTATTTTACTCTGTCACGGATCCATGTATCCATGTAGCTAACCTCATTTAGTTGGGAAAAAACTGAGTAGTTGTTGTTATTTGTATATAATAGAAGTTTATGTTATTTAGGAGCATTGCGCTTCACACATTTGTGCTGTGTTTTTTTTTTTTTTT